>NW_015165326.1:196539-198359 GCF_001447785.1 Gekko japonicus
AATTTTGTAGCCAACTGTGTAAGAGTGATGCTCAGCCATGTGAAAAATGTCCCTGTGTGTAAAAGATGGTGTCAGGAAAGGGGGAGGGGGCAGAGTAGGGTTGCCAGTTCTGGGTGAGAAAATACTTGGAGATTTGGGGGGTGGAGCTTGGCGAGGGCGGGGTTTGGGGAGGGGAGGGGCCTTAGCAGGGTACAATGCCATAGAGGCCACCCTCCAAAACAGTCATTTTCTCCAGTGGAACTGATCTCTGTTGTCTGGAGATCAATTTTAATAGCAGGAGATCTCCAGGCCCCACCTGGAGGCTGGCAACCTTAAGGTAGAGCTGGGGTAATAATAGGGAAGGAATGCAGAAGTGGTCAGTTAGAATCTTATCCTGCTGACATAAAATTATGAAACCAAAATAGTTTCTGTAAATAAGTACCCATAGGAGTCAATGAGGAACCCAAGAAGGTGTTATTTCCATGGCAAAAACATTGTTCTGATGCCAGCTGTTTATGCTAACAAGGGATTTGAACACTAGTCTGAGTGAGAACAAAAAACAAATACAAAAACCAAAACAAGTACGTATAAAATGTGGTCTCAGCACACTTGTTTTGTTTTTTGTATTTGTTTGCTTTTAGTTATAAGGAAGGGCTCTTTTTACCCGGATGATTACCAGAACTTGGTCCACCGCATTCTCCTGCCAGAAGTTCTGTAATCAATATAAATATGCCAAGAATGTTCTTTCTCTTGTTTTCCTGCACCTTTTGTCAGCACTGCTTTGAGTCCCATGATCCTGCAGGACAAGAGCAACATTACAGCAAAGACCTGTGCTCTGGGGTCTCTGTGGTTCTTATTTGGCACAGAACTTTTCTCCTGGGGTTTTGTGATCAGGAAAGTCTCAGGCCATTTCGCTTCCTGCCAGCTTCAGCTCTAACAAGGAAATGTTAATCTCCAGCTCAGTTCTGTTCATGTCTTTGGCTTGTCTGAAAAAAATCTCAGTTGGTTCTTTTTTAGCCAGCTGCTCTTCCAAAGCCATGAGATGTTGCTCTCTGAGCTGTAGTGTGTGCACTGGTTCCTGTCCAGGTCCAGCTTGTGTGTCTTCCATGTATTCTGCACCATCTGCACCTCCTCTTGGACCAGGACTTTGTGTAGAGAAATATCATTGGTCTCAAGCAGTATTTATACTGACTTAAAGTGCGGTATATATTTTACCATGATGCAAGGGTGTAGACTTTCCAATTTCCCGGGGGGGGGCTGGGGCTGGGTCAGAGGCATTGCTTTGCTAGGAGCAAGGGTGGCTCCCGGGGGAGGCTGAGCACCTTCTGAAAATTTCGGTGGGGGCTGAAGCCCCGCCGCCCCCACGAAGATTCCGGCTATATGACTCTGTCCCTGTGCTAACAGAAAAGGGGGGGGCTGGGGCTGGGTCAGAGGCATTGCTTTGCTAGGAGCAAGGGTGGCTCCCGGGGGAGGCTGAGCACCTTCCTGAAAATTTCGGCGGGGGCTGAAGCCCCGCCGCCCCCACGAAGATTACGCCTATGCCATGATGTATCTTGCCTTGTGGGTCATTGTAATATAACAGTGGCCTATAAACAAACAAAGAAAACAGCTTTTATATTTTCCGTGAGTCAGAAGAGAGGAAGACTGTTATTTATATCAAAAAAGAAAAGAAAAAGAAGAGCTTCCCGCATCCCCAGGGTTCTATACTACGGCCTGATAGTTTTAAGACTGGAGCTGAAAATGTGAGTCACCCCCAGCCCTGGGTGATGAATCACATCCCCTCCTTCCCTCCGCCCTCCTTCCTTCTCCAGTTACAGAGAGTGGAAGTACAGAAGGAAAAG
>NW_015165326.1:199522-206367 GCF_001447785.1 Gekko japonicus
AATTGATGTTTGTGTAAGCTGATTAGAAGATCTCCTCTCTTGGGTTTTTAGGTATTAGTGGGTATCTTTACTTTGTCCTCAGATGTAGCCCCTTATCCTATTTCTGTTGTAGTTTGTAGTGTTTATAAAAATACAATAAAAAAATCCCCTTCGGGGGGCTCAAAGAAAAAAAAGGAATGCAAATCCATTGGTCCCCCCCCCCCCGTTGGCATTGTTTTGCATGATTTTCATCGGCTTCCATTTTGACTGTATGATTTTTCTTCCACATCTGATCCCTGTAATACTGTTGGTATGCACAAACATATAAAGATGCTTTTGCAGTGATCCCTTCATTTCATTTATCTTCAGGGCTCTAGTCGGGGGGGAGCTCTCAGGTATGGAGCTCCGGAAGAGAACCTCTAGGGGGTGGGGCGGTCACGTGGTGAAGCCCCGCCCCTTCTTTACCCCGCCCTCTGCTTCGATCCTCATTCCGTTTGGGAATGAGGATGAAGCAGGAGGGTAAGTAGCCGGGCCTTCTGACACACTTCCGGTGATGTCAGGGGGTGTGGCCTTCTGTCACTTCCGGTGATGTCAGGGGGCGTGGCATATGCAAATAAGTTATGCTAATGAGTTATGCTAATGAGCTCCGGCAGCTCTTTTTCTACAACAAGACCCCTGATGAGAGCTAAGGACTGGTTCAGATGTGATGCCAATGGGGACAGCTGTGTGATGTTGCACACATCCAGCTTCTCATTTAAACTAGACTCTCAGCCTCTACACGTTCCTTGTCAGCACACCACAAACAGGTACATTTAGGTACTAACGCTGCACGTGTAGCAGGATTGCACAACTTAAAGATGCCAAGCATGTGCAATGCTGCATGGGTAAATTCTTCTTTCCCACTAGCATCATGTTTAAATCAAGCCTAGAAGTTAGTAACTGGAGACCTCCTGGGCCAGAGCCAACCTCACTGTGGCTGTTTACATAGAGGTGAAGGAGGGAGGAAAGCGGGATATAGTGTGAAAGGACTCATCAGAGGTGTGGTGAATTTGGTCTACCACCATCATTACATTCTCAGTGTTTGCCATGTATCTACGTTAGTATTAGCATATGTTATTAAACCCAGGACATCAGCTATACCACTGCCACTGCTCCATGGCACTTCCTAGACAAATCTTTGCATGACTAAGAAATCTTGATCTAGTTGTAAGTGAGAATTGTTTACCTTTCTGTTCCTACTGATGCAAAGTGATGTGTTACTTCAGAATGCACATCCTCTTACAACAATAGACAATATCCCAATAAAAGCAAGGCCCACTGAAATCAGTACATGGGAATAAAACTCTGAAATGTGCACAACCAATTTGCAATGAAGATTAAAGAATATTCTGCTCTGTTTCTGCATATGGTTTTGTGATGTTGTGAGCTCTGACTCAGGAAAGCTGATGCTGGAATATAGCCTGCCAGTCTTTAAGTTGTCTCTGGACTAGGGTTGCCAAGTCTGGGTTAGGAAATTCCTGGAGATTTTGGGGTTTGATCCTGGGGAAGACAGGGTCTGAGAAGAGGAGGGATGTCAGTGGAATATAAAACTATAGTTTTCACCCTCAAAAGCAGCCATTTTCTCCAGAGAAACTGATCCCTGTAGTCCGGAGATCAGTTGTGGAGGTTGGCAACCTGTCCTGGACTCCTGTTTTCTTTTGCTGCTATGGACAAACAGAGCTAGCCATCTGGAATTATCATGCCTTGAACTGTTTACTTAGAGACAGGCTGAATGCTGCCTTGCATGTTATGTAGACACACACTTCTGCAAAGTGGGTGTTTCAAAGGGTGCCACTGGTGCCAGTGAAGAATTCTGACTGTGGGTAGTATTTATAACCCACTTCACAGAAGCAGAAACGATTGCAGGAAGCAGTGGAAAATCTGAGGCAAGAGCTAACAGTTGGGGCTGGAAATTCTTCAAGGGAAAGCCCCAGTGAAGCTGTCAGGAAATGGTTTGAGAGTTAAGATTTGGGGTTGCAGATTAAATTCACTTTGAGGTATCGTCATACGAAATAATGATAACGTGAGAAGTTTGCACACCAACCACTTGCACATCAAAGTGTACTGAGAGCACCCCATCATGTAAACTTGCCTACCAGCAAACGTTCATTAATTAAAGCCCGTGAGTTAAAGAGGAGGCGTGCCATAATGTGCTTTCCAACACCTACATAGTCCTTTGTAACTTTCACCCAAAGTTCACAACGTGCTTTAGAAAAATTAATGAACTGGCCTTGATACAGTCCAATTCATGCCAACTCAAACTGGCTCTGAGTCTGTTGTGAATTTAAAGCTCATTACACCTATTCGTGCAGCCAAGCAGTTGTCTGATTGGGCAGCTTTGTAGTCAGATGAAGAGAAAACAGTGAAAAGAGTGGGGGGGGGATTACAGTAATCGATCTGGCTACAAGATGGAGAAACTAGACAACTGCTTTGCTGTGCAGCCAACTGGAACTTGCTCAAGGCCAATGCTGCATGGTATTTTTACAGGAGTCAGGCAAGTATTCCTTTGGGAAACCTCCATATATCCTGCCAATCAGCTCTGACGTATACTATGTGTTTGTGGGCAGGGAAAGAATATTGCACAGGACTATTCCCAGCACTGTGCTACAACAGTAGCATTTGATCATCATATTTTCAGGGAATTCATTTCTTGTCTGTGCTCCACCACGTGCCGCTCTAGTATATTCCTGTGTAAGCCCCACCATATAAAGGTAGTATCTAAGCAGACCAACAAGTTGGCCTCTGAGCCCAACCTAAGACTAGGGAATACGTTTATGTAGATGGTGTCCAGATGGTCATGGTAGGAGGTTCAGGCAGTTCATACAGGTACAGTTTGTGTATATATTCAGTACTGCCACCTTGCCAAAGGTGTTGAATCCAGCCAGCTTTTTCGGCTAAATACAATAGAATTGGTTGATCTATGTATCCCCCTTAATTACTCTACCCATGATTTTAATTAGGATTCTTGCCTCCATCTTCTGTTCAAATGATCGTGCTAAGGTCCTGGTCTGATCTGAGAGGGTACAACTGAAGTTAACTGAAATATAAAGCTAGGTAAAGATCTCAGTCTAGTATACCAATAGAAATCCAGTCTCTCTCTCTTTGGTGTAGTGGTTAAGTGCGTGGACTCTAATCTGGGAGAACCGGGTTTGATTCCCCACTCCACAGCTGTCCTTGAAAAAGAGCAGTTTCTGTCGAGAGCTCTCTCAGCCCCACCCACCTCACAGGGTGTCTGTTGTGGGGAGGGGAAGGGAAAGGAGTTTGTAAGCCGCTCTGAGACACCTTTGGGTAGTGAAGGGCAGGGTATAAATCCAATCTCTTCTTCTTCTTCTTCTTCTGTGTTTCGCTTCTTGATTACTTAATATTGTTAGTTGTTGTTTTCTTTGTAAGAAATTAAACTAATTTTTTTCTTTAAAATAGTGGTTAAGTGCGTGGACTCTAATCTGGGAGAACCGGGTTTGATTCCCCACTCCACAGCTGTCCTTGAAAAAGAGCAGTTTCTGTCGAGAGCTCTCTCAGCACCACCCACCTCACAGGGTGTCTGTTGTGGGGAGGGGAAGGGAAAGGAGTTTGTAAGCCACTCTGAGACTCCTTTGGGTTGTGAAGGGCGGGACATAAATCCAATCTCTTCTTCTTCTTCTTCTTCTTCTTCTTTCCAGAAGATAAATCAGAAATGATCCTTGTATCGGCTAGAGCACACATGTGGTAATAGTTGGCACAGATCAAGGCTCAGTGTCGACTCGAGAGTCTACAAATAACGAAGTGCCTTGCAGTGGTGCCTGCTGCTGCCTCATCCTCCTTCTTCTTCCATCCTGCCAGACTGTACTGAGGAATGAAGAAAGATCTGCTTGTACCACCAGCTCAGATACTGAGATTTCAGTCTAACAGATACTGAGATTTCAGACATCAGCCTGCATTTTCTATACACACACCCAGCACTATTTGTAGGTTTCCTCCAACCTAAGAAGCCTTCCACCATCTTGTGACTCTTCCTCCAACTTAAGGCTTCTTCAGCACAAGGTAGGATACTGACTAACCAGTGTCGCTTAACTGCCCCAGCACCAGCAGCCATGGCACTAAACCCCTTCCACTTACCTGATAACTGAGGATGATCAGCTTCCTAAAAACAAAATCATTTCCATGTGACCCACCTGAAATGGGTAGATGGATCTGTGTGGGCCAAACCCTCAGGCCTATCATGAGTCATCTGCCTGTCATGGCTTGGTGTGAGTTATGGTTTTTGAGGAGAGGTATTTCAAAGGCCCATTGTTAAATCGCTTAACATAACTAGATAGAGGGGTTAAATCGCTTAACATAACTAGATAGACCAAGGACCAAACTAGACTTTATGGTGTCCACAAGTTAGACTGTGGAGAACATAACATCTAGTTTGGCCCTGTGTTATCACCAATGGTAGCTTATTTATTTATTTAGATATTTACACCCTGCTTTTCTTCCTAAGGCACACCCAGACTGGCTTACAACAGCATTTTGCCTTCTTCCATTTTATCCTCACAACAACCACCCCTTGAAGTAGGGTGACCTTCCATAGCAGAGGGGGTATTGAAACCTCCCAGATCTTGGTCAGGCACACTAGGCTTTGGATGGCTCTAGGATTCCCAGAACTGCCATGATAATGCCGGTAGGTTTGGGGGCGATGCCTGGGGAGGGTGAAGTTTGGGTGAGAATGCAATATCTCTTCTGAGTGATGCACTAGTTTGCCTTGCTCTATGCTGACCTGCCCTTGAAACTGACCCAGAAGCAGCAAATGATCTCGAACGTGGCAGTGCAACTCCTGATGGGAACATCACAGCACATATACATCCAGTGCTGCACCAGCTACACTGGCTCCCAGTGAAATAGCAGGTAAGTTCAAGGTTTTGGTATTGACCTACAAGGCATTGAACGGTCAGGAACCAACATATCTACGGGACCATTTCCTCCATTATGTCCCTGGAAGAGCATTACGCTCTTCAGATTAGAACTTGCTGGTGTTCCCCGGCCCTAAAGCTACTTGGATGTCTTCGGCCAGGGCCTTTTTGGTCCTGGCCCCAACCTGGTGGAACTCTCTGCCAAGTACCATCAGGGCCCTGCGGGACCTTATGCAATTCCACAAGGCCTGTAAGGCAGAGATGTTCCACCAGGCCTTTGACTGACGACAACAATGGTTTCCATCATAGCTGGCACCCTTCCTGCCCCAGCTGCTTTCCATATCTGTTTTACCCATTCCCCCCCCACACACACACAAAGCAGCCAGCTGTCTGTAATGCGACAAATTAATTATACTCCATCTTTTTGATTGAAATATCTTATTAATGTTTTGTTTTATCTTGATGTTTTATCTTGATGTTTTTATGAATGATGTACATTGGCCAGGGCCCTACACTGCAGGGATTGGGCGATTAACAAATTTAATAAATAAATAAATAAATAACCATAGTTGTGTTATGGGGAGAAAATAGAGAACTGTGTATACAGCCCTCAGCTCCTGACGGGAAGGGTGGGATAAATGTGTGAGAGATAGAATTAGCCTATCAGATCAGAGCACCATAATGCATATTCATCTCACAGAGTACATTTTCTTAAAGGCCTCTGTGTTTCAGGCAGCCAGACTCTGAACTTCTGACAGCCTGACTGACCTACCACATGTGCTGTGAAGCTGGGAATCCCCCTCCCCTTGGGAAGACATTTTACAGAACTCTTATCAGTCTAGACTGAGTGATTCCATGAGATCTACTGTAAATGGGAGGGAAAGTAGCACAGTCCCAGCCTGGGCATGCCCTTCCACTGTCATTGGTGTCTCCACTGATGCATGGAGGATGAGTCTCTTTCTTAGCTGCATATCTGTATCTGGGCTCATTAACGGTTTGACAGGAGTTGCATGCTGAACTCTGGCTTTTGGAGGGCTAAATATAGAAAGGATGCACTCTGCAAGGTTTATATTTAGCTTTGCTGCACCAGTGGGGGAGGTGACGCAGAAGGACTGCAGTCCAGGAAGTGGGGTGAAGCAGCAGCAGCAGCACAAAGTTGTCAGGCAGGGGCAGCAGCAGCCTGAGCGTCAGAAACCTCCGTCCTGAGCAGAGTTAACCCGATGGAAAGATCTGCCTGTTTCTGTAGATGGTTATAGCATGCTGCCTATCTGGATAAACTTCTCTCAATTACAATGATCGGAACTCTAGTCCACAGGGAGCCACGATGTTCTGTTCTGGCAGCCCACGTGCAAGTGCCTTGGGAATCTGCCATACTGTCACTAGGCTCACGGCTGTCCCATTCAGTGTTTGTATGCAGGAATCATATGTGTAAACCAGATGGTGTGATGCAGCAGTTCGGTTGCAGCCTCCCCCGGCTCTTTTTGTAGCAGGAACTCCTTTGCATATTAGGCCACACACCCCAATGTAGCCAATCCTCCAAGAGCTTACAGAGCTCTTCTTACAGGAGCTACTGTAAGCTCTTGGAGGATTGGCTACATTAGGGGTGTGTCATTTAATATGCAAATGAGTACCTGCTACAAAAAGAGCCCTTGTAGGACTAGGTTCTGGCAGATCCAGGTTCAAATCCCTACTCTGCCGTGGAAGCCTGCTGGCTGACCTTGGGCCGGTTGCATACTCTCAGTCTGACTTTCCCTCACAGGGCTGTTATGGAGCTAACATGGAAGGGAAGAGAACAGTGTAAGCTGTTTTGGGCCCCCGTTGGGGAGAAATGCGGGGTATAAATATTACACAACACATGCATATAGGCAACATCGTCACCACAATTTGTGTGATCATGAGGGCACTTTTTAAGGCAGCCACAATCATACAAACGACAGTGGCCTTCACTCTGCAAAG
>NW_015165326.1:211453-213268 GCF_001447785.1 Gekko japonicus
TGGGGATGCCGCACAGGATCCCCCCACCCGCAGCAGGCCTGCAGAGCCACCACCGCTGCCTCCAGCTGGGCTCTGCCTCTTCTGAGCGAGCCATAGGAAGGTGGGTGGGCCTCACTTCCCCCGGGGTGAGGCGAGAGGCACCTGGGGATGCCGCACAGGATCCCCCCACCCGCAGCAGGCCTGCAGAGCCACCACCGCTGCCTCCAGCTGGGCTCTGCCTCTTCTGAGCGAGCCATAGGAAACAGGTGAGCAGTGTCACCCGGCACTTAATCCGGCGCTCCTCCATCCTTGACAGCACCACCGCCTCTCTCTCTCTGGCTGGAGCTTCCCGGGTGCGCATCACTGGCCACTGAGCTTCTGCCACTCCACTGAGGCCTGCTTGGGCCAGGCCAGCTTGCGCACTTGGAGCATTTGTCTCCCCAGACCAAGCAGGGTCACCTCCCACCTGCCACCTTGGGGAGACCCCGCCAGGGCCATGTGTGGGGAAACCAGGCCACCGCCGCTGCCGCCATATTGTGACAAGCGCAAGGCCCTTCGGGGAGGGGAAGCAACTGTCTTCTGAGGGAATTTGTGGCCAGTGCCGTTTCTGTGAGCAGGATTCAGGCAATGCAGCCAGTGGATATGGAGACATTCTGAGTGACACATCAGGGAACCAGCTGATTTGGGAGCATGTGGAATGTTCTGGAGAGTACCACTCCAAAACACAATTATTAAATAGAGAGATACCTAGCGTATATTCCATTGGGTTTTATTCTGTTCTTAAAAAGCACTGTGGTTTGTTGGGCATGTGCAGTTTGGGCTGAATTCTGCCCTATTCATGTGTGAACTGAGGCTTGTGGGAGATTCACTATGGTAAGTGGAATCTGGAATAACTTGTTTCCTCTTTTCCAAACACTGAAAATATGCTTTGCATGTTGATATTTCAGTGCTGTTCATGGTCAGATTTCCTTCTACTTTAAAAAGAATTTGACCTGCATGGTCTGGCTAGAACTGATGGTTATTTGTGACTGTGCATAGGTATGCACCCTCTCATGGGTAAACTTCAATAATGACAGGCAGTTCCTTAAGTGGTTCTTGGGAGTTAACCCAGAAAGAGGAGAATACTTGTGCTTTGTGCTGAGATTTAACTTTCTAGTAGACCAGCTCTGGGAGTTATTATTTGTCCATGTCTGAAGATGTTATCCCGTCACTGTAGCTGGTGCACACTGCACAGAAGTAACCATTCCTTTTCTGGCTCATTAGTTTTCTGTCCGGTCTCAACTAACCTCAGAGTACACAGACCTTCTGAAGCCTAATTATGAGGCAGATCAAGTATCTTACTCTTGTTAGAACTTCCAGCTCCTTCCCTCCTTTCTCCAAAGAAAGGATGTGGAGTTAGGCCAAGGCAGCTGGTTTGAAGGCAGATGAAACTGGTATAGCATGTCAACAATACAGGTCCTTGCACATAAATGTCAGCGATTCTAAGGTTGGAAGAGACCGTGATGGCTTACAGGCTGGAGTTGCCGCATTATACAAGGGGTTCCATTTCCAGCTACTTCTGAATGTTTGCTTAAAATAAGTGGATGGGTGCTAGGCAAGCTCCTCATTTTATCACTATGTCTTTTATATTTGATATGGCAAAAACTATTTATAATTCAGTTGCTAATATCATATTGTGAGAAAGATGGTGGCTAGAAGGATAGTAACTACATGTTACATCTGCCACGTGGCTGCCACAAGGGCTTGTAGCCAGACATGGCTGCAAGTTCCCCATGAGAACTCAAGTCAGAAGAGCCTACAGGGGTCTGATTCATTTTGGGATGATGGCACAGGGGG
>NW_015165327.1:0-7892 GCF_001447785.1 Gekko japonicus
CCCCCCGTCTTAGGTTTCTGGCTGAAGGGAAGCAACAGGGAAGCTCTTTGCACCCAGCATAGGAAGCTGAAGAGAAAGGCATATGCACAAGTGCCCTTGTCCCCAACATGTTTTTTGAGGTATGTGGTAAAACAGCCCTGCTCTGGCCTGAAGGCCCTGTTCCACCCTGCCCTCCTGGTTTTTCCCAAAACCTGGAGGGGCGCTTCTCTCTCTTTGTTCAACTGCTGACACCACCTGACCTTTGTAGGAATTGCCTACTGGGAGGGACAGGACTCCCAGCTTCCCTTCCAAGTTCTGAGGCCTTGCCTCTGTCTCCCGCTGCCCAGTGCCTGGTTGCCATGGGGACAGCTTGCTGTCATGTGCACCAGTAGGGGAGTAGCCAATTGCCAAGAGAATGCCCTCCCCTCCCTCCTGGTGCTCCTTTTAAAATAGTGTGTCCAAGATGGTGGAGGTCTGTATGGCACAGAGAACCACTACCAAGATCAAAAGTTATAAAGCATTTATTAAAAAGAAAATGTCCACAAGTATACTTTTGGTACAGCACCAGATTGAGCAAGGGATTAAAAAGAAAAGAGTAAAATGTAATTCCTCTGTCACTCCCTCTATACATGGCTTATCAGTTGTTAAATATAGAGGATTTTCCTTCACTTAGAAAGTTACAGGTTTTTTTACAGGCATTCCTTTACTTTCAAGCCTCCTTCAGGTGGCAATGGCCACCTCCTCCAGACCTCAGTTAAGAGTTCTGTCTGCTTCAATGGAATCAGCATCAAAGTGCCCTTCCTCCTTGCTCCCAGGAGTATTGTCATCTCTCTCCCCTCCTACTGACCAGGTCAGACCAGGTCAAAGAAACTTTTTCTAAAACCTCCAGGAGTTTCTTCCTGAAGTCTTTGTAGTCTTAATTCTTCCAAATCTCTGTTCCCTGCTTGGGGGGGGGGGGGGTGGGGTGGACTGGACCTTCCCATTGTCTCTAGCTAGAATTTGAAAAATGTGCCTGAAGTAAGGTTGGAAAGCAACTAAACTGACTTTCCCCCTGCTGTCTGTTCTCTGCCCAGAGAGAAAAACTTTTAAAACTCAGAGTGAAGGTTTCCTTCAGTTCAGACCTCCAAAGGAAAAATGCATTAAACGGAGGATCAATTAATCGCATCTCCACACTGAGGGCTTCCTATGGCAGTATGTGATGATGCGTATACTGAGAAGGGGAAAAAACCAACGGCACGGAGTTGGGATTGCCTGATCAGACCATTCCGACGCCATGAGAGCACACTGGAGCGATCACACAGGGGAAAGTCCATCTGTGGCCCGTAGCAACCCGTTTGATACTGGACTTTCCCTGGTATTTTTTAATTCCGCTTCTTCGGCGGAGTGAGACGGGTTTCTGATGGCTGCGGGATGCTTGCCAGATGTTCCCGTATGATCGCACCCTTAAAATCTGCCCGGCATTCATGCCTATCATGCAGCTAATTCTGTGTGTGATCAGGACCTATATTTAGTTTTTTATTATGATATCCTTTAGAATGTAAAGTCAATGTAATACAAAATATGTAAATTATATCAAGAGAGATTACATCAATTGTACAACATATGCCCAACATAGAAGCTTTAAAGATGACAACAAGAACCAGTATAGCCTTGTTTCTGAAGCCTTCATCAGGTCTTACTGAGCAAAATGTAGAATTCTATTATTGTTTCTTCAAATCTAATTAAGTACAGTGTACCATTCTACAAATAAAAAATTATTAGAAATCAAATAATTGCATTCGAATTGTAATCAAATAATAATAATAAAATAAAAAGTTTTAAATGTAACTACCTACTGTTATTTTTAATTTGGTGGTATCTTATAATGTTCTATAGCTTATTCAAATCTTTTCATCAGGCACAGCTGAAAAATGTCAAAATAATTTTCAATAATGAAATACAAAGGTATCCTGTATATATAAAAGCCCAGCATATTGGCACTTTCCAGCTTTCCCATTGGCTGTGCTGTGCACTCTATCAGCCATTGGCCCATCAACTGCCCCCAAGAGTACTCACGTGCCATTGCCTGGGTGCTGGGTCCACTCCTCTTCCCCTCCCACTGCCATTCCCTGTCTGAATAAACTGCCAAAACTGCTGTGTGGCTCACTTTCCCCTCAGTAGCTGTTGCTGGGCAACCAAGCTTGGTTTTGTCAGTAAAAAGGCAAAGGCAGGAGGTCCTTTCCAGGCCTACTTTGGCCTTTGTGGGGAACTCATTGGGGCCAATCCTGACTAGGATTCCCAGCTCCAGGTTGAGAAATTCCTGGAGATTTTGTGGTACAGTCTATGGAAGCCAGAGTTTGGGGAGGAGAGAGGCCTCAGCTGAATAGAATGCCATACGGGCCATCCTCCAAAGCAGTTATTTGCTCCAGGAGGAGACCTAGATTCTTGCTGTGGAAGCTGAGTGGGTGATTTCAGACCAGTCACAGACTTTCACCCTAAACTACTTCACAGGATTGTTGTGCAGATCAAAAGGGGGAGAGGAGAATGATGTGAGCTGCTTTGGTCCCCACTGCAGAGAAAGGCTGTACTTTTCTTTCTGTGGAACCATCTTTGTCAATCTCCAGGTGAGGGCTGGAGATCACTCACAATTACAACTGCTCTCCTGATGGCAGAGATCAGTTCCCCTGGAGAAAATGGTGGACTCTGTATCATTATACCCTGCTGAGGTCGCCACAGCAAATTGACACTGAGCACCCAAGGTTGGGGCACTTGCCCACAGCCTATTTCTAGAGCTTGTTGTATTTATTTCCACAACGGGCCTTATTCCTAGTAGTTATATAATAACAGAAGGCTAGATCTAGAAACCTCGAACTATATCTCCTTACCTCTCAGCTAATAGAGGGAATTGCCAATCAAAGTTTTACAAACATGGCAGCAGCCTAACAAAATACACCGCTTGCGTGATTCTCCTATCTGCCTATTGAGAATCACCTATTTATATAAGACCTAACCTAATAGGTGTTACACATTAAGAATTCAGCAGTTAGAAAATAGTGGTTTCAAAATATTTGAACCCTTGCAATTAAAGAAAATAAGTAAAGTATAAGGGCCAAGAAGCGACAGTTAGAACCGGATATGGAACAACTGATTGGTTCAGCATAGGAAAAGGAGTACGACAAGGATGTATATTGTCACCTTGCTTATTTAATATATATGCAGAGTACATCATGCGAAATGCTGGCCTGGATGAATCACAAGTGGGAATTAAGATTGCTGGGGAAAAGATCAACAACCTCAGATATGCAGATGATACCACTCTAATGGCAGAAAGTGAAGAGGACCTAAAGAGCCTCTTGCTCAGAGTAAAAGAGGAGAGCGCAAAAGTGGGCTTGAGATCAACATCAAAAAAACTAAGATCATGGCATCCGGCCCCATCACTCCTTGGCAAATAGAAGGGGAAGTTGTGGAAGTAGTGACAGACTTCACATTCCTGGGATCCCAGATCACCACAGACTGTGACAGCAGCCATGAAATTAAAAGATGCCTGCTCCTTGGGAGGAAAGCAATGGCGAACCTAAACAGCATGATAAAAAGTAGAGACATCACCCTGCCAACAAAAGTCCGCATGGTCAAAGCAATAGTATTCCCAGTAGTCATCTATGGCTGTGAGAGTTGGACTATAAGGAAGGCCGAGCGCCGAAGAATAGATTCTTTTGAACTATGGTGCTAGAGAAGACTCTTGAGAGTCCCTTGGACTGCAAGAAGATCAAATCAGTCAATCCTAAAATAAATCAACCCTGACTGTTCCCTGGAAGGCCAGATAATGAAACTGAAGCTCAAATACTTTGGCCACCAAATGAGAAGGGAGCACTCACTGGAGAAGACCCTGATGCTGGGAAAGATTGAAGGTCAAAGAAGACGGGGACGGTAAAGGATGAGATGGTTAGACAGTGTCATAGATGCAACGAACATGAAATTGAGCCAACTTCAGAGGACGGCGGAAGACAGGAGGGCCTGGCGAGCTCATGGGAACTGTCTCAGAACACAAACTGTAACTCAAAGAACATAGTATACTGTGTTATATGCAAATGTCACTTATTATACAGGTACTCATACACATGTATAATAAGTGACATTTGCATATAACACAGTATACTATGTTCTTTGAGTTACAGTTTGTGTTCTGAGACAGTTTCCATGAGCTCAACCCTTCAGGATGGTAAAATTCTTTATTTTCAATAGCTAAAGGACAAACCTGACATCATCTTATACAGTGGCAATGACCTACATTAGAAAACAATGGTTTGGGAATCACACTAAAGTTGGATCTAATTAACATATTACTTAAATTCCTTGTTCTCCTTAATCCTACCAAAGGTTTTTGTGTGCATCCAGGGATATCTGACAACATATGCCAGTATTTGTACACAATGATTTTAATAGGACGTGCTGATAAAGAATACCGAAACGCACATTGTAAATGAGAAGAAGTATGATGCACTTTTTCTTTTAACAATTGCTTATGTTCCCTAGATTTTGCTTTAAGTTTTGCCTGATGCAGTATCTTAAAGGGATAACCTTTCTGAAAAAATTGTTGTAATAAATTCCCAGTTTTCCTGTCAAAGTCACTAATATGAGTGGAATTTCTTTTCAAACATAAAAGCTGTCCAAATGGGATATTGTTTCTTAATTGTGGTGGATGAAATGATTTATAATTCAAATATGAATTTTTGTCAGTTGGTTTATGAAAACTGCTGAAAAAATACCTTCAATTGGATCCTATTGAAATGATAGTATCAAAAAAAATTATATACTCATGATGATGTTTACTCACAATTTTAATAGTTCAGTGCAAGGTATTTATCCAATTAGAAAACTGCACAAATTTTACTTCATCTATAAATACCAATAAGATGTCATCCACAAATCTTTTGTATTGAATTATACAATTAAAAATGGATTAATTGCAGGGTCAAAAATAGTCCTATCTTCCCAAAACATCATGAAAAGTTTTGCTAAACTGAGGCCCCGGTCACAAGGGCCAGATAACGCGGGGGGGGGGAGGTGTGGCTGTTCGCACTGGAGAAAAATAAAGCGCGGTAGCCCAGTCACACGGTCCCCCAAGTCTCCATGCTTAGGCTGTTAGCTGGCGATCACACGGCGATGCTGCAGTGTGGCAAAGAAGTGGCGCAGCACGATCACACAAGTGTTTTGCATTTGTGCGCATGCGCAGTTCCACGAACTAGCACTGCTTTCAGTTTCGTGTTTGTGCGCATGCACTTATGAAAAACATCTGGTTTGCGATGAGACATGGATAGGTGCTGGATGCCACGGGATACTAGCACTCCCGCAATCAGATGCCCGCCTTTGCCACATGTTTTCTGGATACTAGTGCACTTTTCTTGGTACTTTTTAACTCTGCATCTTCAGCAGCATGCCACGGGTTGGTCACGGGTACGCTACGCTTCCCATATGTTGCGGTGTGATCATGCCCTGAAAATCCACCTGACATTCGTGTCTTTTGCACGGCAAATTCTCCATGTGACCGGGGCCTGAGAGGCATAGGGATCCCCATGGCTACTCCCCTGATCTGAAAGTAAAACTGGTCTTGAAATCTAAAATATTTTTTCTGCAAGATTAGGTCTATTAGTTCTAATAGGAAATGAGTGGGAGGCTCCTTCACATTCCGTGATCCTAGAATATTTTCTAATACCAAACGTCCCTCTTCATGGGGGATATATGTGTATAATGCAGATACATCCAAATTTGCTAAAATAGAATTAAGAGGTATATAAAGCTTTTCCATTTTATTAACCAGATATTTTGTGCCTTTTATAAATGATCTTGACAAGGGTACAGAGGATTGTAAATGAAAATCCGTAAACTTAGCCAATGATTCTAAAAGGGACCCTACACCTGATACTACTGGTCTGCCTGGGGCAGGGCTAAGTCCTTTGTGTACTTTAAGCAATATTTAAAATGTGGGAATCTTAGGATACTCATTGACTAAAAATTTAGCTGTGGATTCATTAATGAGTCAAAACATGAGTGTCTCTTGAACTACTATTTTAATCAAGTTCAATATATGATGCATTGGATATCTAGCAGTGGATTGATAAAAGTACACCGTACTTAATTAGATTTGAAGAAACAATAATAGAATTCTTCATTTTGCTCAATAAGACCTGATGAAGGCTTCAGAAACAAGACTACACCAGTTCTCATTGTCATCTTTAAAGCTTCTATCCTGTTGGGCATATGTTGTACAATTGATGTAATCTATTTTGATATAATTTACATATTTTGTATTACATTGACTTTACATCCTAAAGAATATTATAATAAAATACTAAACTTAAGCGATTGCAATTAGAAGAAATAGGAATTCATACTGTATAAGTAATTATGTACGTGGTGCTGCAGTTTTGTTTTATTAACTTATAGGTGGGGTCTGGAGTTCTCCCTTCTACCCTATCCCCCCCCCTTTCAGCTCCCAGAGTGTCCACATACAGGCAGCATGTGCAGGTAGTAACAGTAGGCCATTTTACAAACATAAGGCCAATGGCAAAAATCTCAAAGTCATGGTTGCACTGTCTCAGATAAGTTTGTTAAGACTGCTGCGGAGAAATCTTCAGCAGCCAGGCCTCGGATGGGGCCGGAGTGCACCAGTATGGCGCTCTGGGAGTCACCAGAGGGTGAGGCGGTCACATGGCGAAGCCCCGCACCCTTCTTCCGGTCACCCTCTGCTTCCAGACTCATTCTGTTACAGAACGAGGAAGAAGCAGGAGGATAAGTCGGCTTCCTCCCCCCCCCCGGTCTCTGCCTGGCCGAGGCTGCACCACGCAGCCTCCGCTAGGCCTCAGACCTTCCCGGAGGTGCGTGAAGCCGCAGACCCCTGGAAAAATCTCTTCCCCCTGTCTCTGCCTGGCCGAGGCTGCTCCATGCAGCCTAGACTAGGCCTCCAGGCCCCATTCCAGACCTTCCCAGAGGTGCGCGATGCCGCGGACCCCAGGATAAATCCCCCCCGGTCTCTGCCTGGCCGAGGCTGTTTTCCCATTTGTGTTTACCTTAAAATACTAGGCTGATGCAGTGCTAGGGGCAGGCCTTCTGTGCTGCTGCTAGTCCACCAGTGGCTATTAGCCACAAGGTATAGATAGGAACTCTCAGTGTGGGGCAAGTGATGCTCTGTATTCTTGGTGCTTGGGGGGGGCACAGTGGAAGGGCTTCTGGTGTTCAGATGTGTGACACAGTGTATTTATCTTTTGTATATGGATTTCCCATTTGTGCTTACCTTACAATACTAGGCTGATGCAGTGGTAGGGGCAGGCCTTCTGTGCTGCTTCTAGTCCACCAATGGCTATTAGCCACAAGGTATAGATAGGAACTCTCAGTGTGGGGCAAGTGATACTCTGTATTCTTGGTGCTGGGGGGGAGAGTTGGAGGGCTTCTGGTGTTCTGGCCCCACTGCTGGACCTCCTGAGGGCACCTGGTATTTTTGGCTGATGTGTGACACAGAGTGTTGGACTGGATGGGCCACTGGCCTGATCCAACATGGCTTCTCTTATGTTCTTATGTCTGGCGCAGTGATGCTCTGCATTCTTGGTGCTTGGGGGGAAATAGTGGGAGAGCTCCTGGAGTTTTGGCCCTGCTGGTGGACCTCCTGAGGGCACCTGGGTTTTGTCCAGTGTTTCCTCTAAGTGCAAGCTATCTAACAGTTTTTTAGCCTCCGGCTCATACATTTTTGTCTTAATTCAGGAAATATGCCTCCAGAGCAAACTAATTTATGCAGTAGCCAAATTGCTCACTCATAGCTTTAATGCCAGTTGCTCACAAAGCCAGTGAACCAGTCGCTCCCTATGGAAGCAACCCACCTATAGAGCACAACAAGGAAAGGAATGAAGGAAGCTACTTCTTTTATATGAATATAATTAGTA
>NW_015165327.1:8590-30113 GCF_001447785.1 Gekko japonicus
GTGCACATTGATAACCCTGGTTTTCTTCCAAATGGGGACCCCTCCAGAAGGCTTATGTCAGAGGGTGTGGCCTTCTGACACACTTCCGGTGATGTCAGGGGGTGTGGTATATGCTAATGAGTTACGCTAATGAGCTCCTGCAGCTCTTTTTCTACAAAAAGACCCCTGTCAGCAATCTATAGCAATCTGCTCCTTTAATAGCACACTAGCTACTTCATCTGAACACATTGACTAATCACTGAAGAAGATTTTATGCCAATAAAGGCTAACTTGAACTTGAACTAAAGAAAGAAGACAGTCAACAATAGTTTGGAAAAACAGATGATAGCATTATTCCTAGCTTGCAGTCAGACCAATGCACAATGTGTCAGGATGAAATGAAGCAGTTAGACCTTGTAGGTTACTGTCTTGTCACCAGTTTTAAAGCTGAACTAAATAGAGTTGGGAAAGCAATTGTGGGACAAGTTCTACTTTGTCAGTACTGGTCTTCAGGAGTTGAAAGAGTAACATTTCTCCCAAGATGTGGGTGGCATACCTCACGCCTTGCCCTGAAGTAATAAAAATGAACTCAACAGGAGATGGCCTAATGGATTAGGTGGGCGATCAAGGTGAGAGTTAAGAATAGGTCTATATATTTTGTGACTCACAAACTAGCATAGTCTGCCAACCTGAATGTGCTTTACACAGCCCCTTTGTCCTGATGGAGAGCCAAACACAGCCCTTGGTCCCCCACCCCCAAGGAAAACCTAGACACAAAAAATGAAATAAAGTCTATTAATTTTAAAAGCTTAACTGCTCCTAGTAAACTCTTTATCACTCCTTTAGTGCAGGCACACTAAAAGGCAGGCACACCAGCATTTTTTTCAATTCCATCCTGGCTCCAAGCTTACAGAGGCCCATACGGGCTGGATATCGTGGGGGGGGGGAGGTGAGGCTAATTGCCCTGGAGGAAACTAATGCGCAGCCACCCAAGCACACATCCCGTTTAAGGTCCCGTGGTTAGGGGGGAGATGCCGACCAGACGGGTATCCTGCAGCACAGCACAGAAGTCACACCACGTGATCGCGTTAGCAATTGCTCTTTGTGCGCATGCGCTGTTGGGCGCTGTAGTTAACAGTACATGATGGAGAGCCAAACACAGCCCTTGGTCCCCCACCCCCAAGGAAAACCTAGACACAAAAAATGAAATAAAGTCTATTAATTTTAAAAGCTTAACTGCTCCTAGTAAACTCTTTATCACTCCTTTAGTGCAGGCACATTAAAAGGCAGGCACACCAGCATTTTTTTCAATTCCATCCTGGCTCCAAGCTTACAGAGGCCCATACGGGCTGGATATCGTGGGGGGGGGGAGGTGAGGCTAATTGCCCTGGAGGAAACTAATGCGCAGCCACCCAAGCACCTTATCCTTGTCTGCTCACCAAAACTGTCCTGAGAGATACTTCCCATTAAGATCATTCCTGTGTGCTGTTCAGCATGAGGGTTCAGGCCTTGACATCCTGCACTGAGAGTTCATTCCATAGTCACTTGGACTGGACAGCCTGAAGTATCTTCCCATCCTAGAGGATTGCCAGCACTGCACTGGCAAATGCTGGGAGAATTTGAGGGTAATACCTGAGGAGGGTGAAGTTTGGATAGGTTGTGATGTCACTTTTTGGTGGTGCTGTATTAGTTTCTCTGATCTCTATGGTCCTTGGAGCTTCACTATGGAGGTTTTTCCTAGGCATTTTCCCCCCTCCCATGCTTCAGTTACTCAAGGGTGGGGATTGGGCTGAGGCTGGGAGTTTACCTGCCATGGCTGGATAAAATGAGAAGCCTACCATCCTAAGATACTTCATGGCGTTTGCCAGTCAAATAAACTTAGCCATGCTACAATGAAGCTTAGTTTGATACCTTGGTTAGGGCCAGTGTTCCCTCTAAGCTGACGTAGTGTGAGCTAGCTCACAGTTTTTTAGCCTCCAGCTCATGCATTTTTGCCTTAGCTCAGGAAGGACGGCTCCAGAGCAAAGTAACTGATGCAGCAGCCCAATCGCTCGCTCACAACTTTCATGCCAGTCGCTCACAAAGTAGAATTTTTGCTCACAAGACTCCACAGCTTAGAGGGAGCATTGGTTAGGGCCTTATCAATCTACACTGACCAGGCATTTTTAAATATATCCTCCTTCCTCATAAAGTATGAAGCCAGGTGAAACTATGGCTGTGAACAATGGCGAACTTTACTTCCAAGTTTTCCACATGTATATGGGAGGAATTCATGTGGGGGGAAAATAAGCAGGTTTGCGTATGCCAACTCATCTTCCCTCCTGTATGTGTGAAGAAATTTAAAATCTGCTGCTGCTGTAAGGAATTCTGCAGCTGGCTGTATTTTGTAATAACTTGACCTCTTTACAGGACTTTCCCTTCCCCATAAATAGCAGGTAGTCTATAACGCTATGGGGGATACTGCATCAGGGAGGAAGCAGGCATGTTATTTTTACCCTCATGTGAGCAAAGAAGCTTCATTATCATCTTTCTCAAAGACATAATGATACATTCATGTATTCATATATCTTTGTAACGAGGGTGTAAACCTGCTATTTGTCTCTGGCTATAGTATGCAAATTATTGTAATTAAAAATAATAAACTCATTATCAGCACCTGTGGTGTATTTAGTGTAGATGTTGCCTTCCCCACTCACCAGCTGGAGATTAATAGCATTTTATGGTCTTTGTTGAAAAAGAAATTAGGAAAACAGTTCTATAACATCAGAGGGGCAAAAATGTCTTTTGTAGTAATCTTTTTTTTTTTCCTGAGGAAGACAGCCCATGATTTTTGCTAGCTGTCTACTTTCACGGAACTGCCAGGTATTTCCACTGCTTTGAGCAGGTTACATAATTTTGAGAGGTACAGAAACCATACCTAGAGTGGTAATGATTAATTCAGTTGCTGTTGGCTCTTTGCAATGTGTTATAATGTTATTGTTCACTTGGAATTATGATTCCCTGCATGCTTAAGAGCTTCCCTGGTATATTTTACTGAGGTAGTAAAAACAGAGTTGTTTGCCTGCTTACCTATCCAGAACAAGCAGATGTTCCTGTGAAAGAATTATGATCTTTTTTTGAAAGTCTAAACAGGATGGCAGTAACGATACAAAAACTAATGTTCTGAAGAAGCAAGAACTTTGTTGCATTTGAAGCCTATGTTCTTAATATGGGCAGGAGGCCATTTGCCTCAGAGCAATTAAAAGGTAATCATGAGAATGACATCTTCAACCCACCCTCCATTTAACTTTACATTTGTTTTAATCTTTAATTGAGGGGGGAAATCATGAAAAAAGAAATGTAGTATTTTCCACCTATTTAATACCTGCTTAAGTCACTGCTTAACTAGCTGTCAGTAGCCAAATTCTATTAAATGCTGTGGGGTATGTTCTAATTAAGCATTAGCCATTATTCACCACCATTAGGTTAAATTGGTTCCCTGGGAAATGACACAATAAAGCAACTATTTGAATAAGCACAATTCACTTATATGGTTGCACTTAACATCCTCTAGAATGCTAGGCTCTTTTAAGGCACCTGAAACACTGTTTTAAGGGGATTTAGGTGGCCTGCCATGCAGGCTCAGCAAATGCACTGAAAGCGGTGTTATAAAATCGTTAACCTCCTCACATTTTGCTCAGCCTGCTGCATTTTGTATTTGCAGAAGAAGAAGCTTCTGGAACTTCATCTAAATGCCATGGGGCATATTTCAGAAATTTACTCAAACAGGATTATCTGACAATCAAAGAAGTACTTGCCTCCAAAGCATCTGGCATTCATCCAGACAACACAGTACAGAGAGCCAGTGTGGTACAGTGGTTAAGAGCAGCGGACCCTAATCTGGAGAAATGGGGTTGATTCCCCACTCCTCCTCCACATGAAGCCTGCTGGGTGACCTTGGGCCAGTCACAGTTCTCTCTGAACTCTTTCGGCCCCACCTATCTCACAAATTGTCTGTTGTGGGGAGAGGAAAGGAAAGGTGATTGTAAGCCACTTTGAGACCCCATAAGATAGAGAAAAGTGGGATATAAACCCCTAGTCTTCTTCTTCTACTACTACTACTACAGTCCAAGGGCCGTATGATGCAGCAATCCTGGTGAAGCTAAGCAGATCTGGTCTTGGTGAGTGCCTAAATGTACTCCCTTGAGCTTCATGATGAGAAAAACAAGGAATATAAATGTAATAAAATAGGCATGAAAAGACAGGCAATACAGCACATATGTGCATTTTACTTGCCTCATTGAAGCCATCTGCTTGCATGCAGTTTTAGTTCATTTTTCGTGCTCATACCACACGTGAGTTTGGACTGTGTTGGGCCCACTGTTGTCAGCTAGACCAGCTCCTCAGTCTATAGCTGTATCCAGTCATGCACAGAAGTATCTCTGTTTTCAACTGTGAAGTGTTACAGGGTGTGAGATCTCCATTTCTTGATGACATTTAGACCCTGCTTTTCTTTCACTGTGGAGCTCAAGATAATGCCCATGGCCTTTCCAGGAGGCCTCCCATCCAGGCACTGACCTGATCTAGACCTTCTTATCATCAGCATACACTGGACTGTCCTGTCCTATTATATAAATGTGTAGTTGTCTGGCAACGTTCTATGCATGGCAAAATGAGTTGGCTGCAGGAACTGCCCATCACAAGGCATCCCTCGATTGGCTGCATTCCCTTCGACCGTGGCATCAGACCCGCCCACAGACCTGCCGCCCAGCGTCTCCCCCTCACTCTGCGTCAGCCGGGATGGATGCTCTGGCAGCCACTCTGGCAGGGAGCGAGAAGGATGGGCCCACCTGGCCTCCACACAGCCTGGTTGCTCCCTCTGGCCCCAGCCCTGAGACTGCTGGGAGGCCTCCGGGAGGGGAGGGTGCCATGGGGCACCTTTGCCCGACCCCCCACCTGGCTGGGAGGCCTCTGGGAGAGGCAGGTGCTGTGGAGCCTCTCCGCCGCCGGCCCATCTTTGCCCATCTGCCCAACTGCCTTCTAGGCCCGCTCGGAGCCCTCCGGTAGGGCTGGGTGCTGTGGAGTCTCTCTGCCACCAGCATGCTGGCCGCTGATGGCTCCTCTTCGCCCAACCCCCATGGCTTCTAGGGCCACTCAGAGGCCTCCAGGTGGGGAGAGTGGTGTGGAGCCTTGCCGATGGTGGCGTGCTCGCCGCTGCCAGCCCATCTTCACCCACCCCCACCTTCTAAGGCTGCTCGGAGGCCTCCAGGAGGGGAGGGTGGTGTAGGGCCTCTCCGCCAGCAGCACGCTCACCGCCACCATCCCGTCTTCCCTCGACCCCCCCGGCTTCCGAGGCCACTTGGAGGCCTCCGGCAGGGGAGGGTGGCGTGGGGCCTCTCCGCCAGCGGCACGCTCACTACTGCCACCCCATCTTTACCCGCCATCCCCCACGCTTCTAAGGTGCGCTAACCACCGCCCTCTGCCTAGCACTCGTTGCTTGTCTCTTTGCAACAGGCCTTGCCACTAGTATTTTTTAAACCTAAACACAGAGTACTTATGAATTATGAAAATAGCCTTGACCACAAAAGGAACGGCTGTACTCAGTAAACAAACTGAACCTAGGACTGTCAACCTCCAGGTGCGGCCTGGAGATTTCCTGGAATGGCAACTGATCTCCATACTACAGATATCAGTTCTGCAGAAAATGGCTGCTTTGGATGGCGGAATCTATGGTATTATACTGCTGAGGACCCTCCCCTCTCCAAACCTCACCCTCCCCAGGCTCTACCCACCCAACAAATCTCCAGGCATTTCCCAGCCTAGAGTTGCCCACCCTGATTGAGCCAGTATATAGCTTGTAAAAGCAATTTAAAGTGATTGGCGAACATCTCTTTGAGTTTATTTCTCTCCATAGACAATGTTGCACAGTCTTTGCCTTTGAAGTGGTTCCCAATTCTCAAGAAGATTTGTAAAGCAGCAAAAACAATTGCTGTGTACATAGTCAGACACACAGTCAAATAGTGAGAAGCCAATGAATGTCACCTTGGAGAGGGGGAAAAGCTGAGCAAACTTTTCCAGCAGTCAAAGTCTTATAATTGTTTACACTTATGATCAGTATCAGGCACACTGTATTAATCAGAAAGCTTCAGTTTTAGTGGTTGGAATGTAATTGCCCTTGACTTTTCCTTAGGTTTACTATCCGTGGTGTAATTTGAAATCTGTCTTAGAGAGTTTTAGGAAGCACCTGCATCCTTTGCCCCACATCTGATGAGGTTTTCGTTGTCTCTTCCCTTCTCAGATATACCAGTGCACAAAAATTTTGCCTCCATAATCTCATACTCTGATAATGTGTAGACAAACTATTTTGCATTTCTATTTTGTATTTCCTTGTGTTCCACTACAGAATTATATCTCATACCTTTGTGTAGTAGTGATAAAAATGAGACTACACAGCGAAGTTAATTCCTATCAAGATCAAGCAACACAGCTGATATAGTGAGTGTTGTGGCTTGTGGAATTGTATTTTTTTTCAATAACTAGCAGTGCAATCCCAAGGGGGAGGCGAAGCCCTCAGGGAGGCAACTGATGTGCATCAGTGTAAGTCTGAGATACGCCAGTGTAAGGACCACTTACAATGGCACAGGCCCCCTGCACTGCTCTGTTACTCTCGGGCACTGGTGGTGGGCCATGGCAGCCACCCATTGGTGTGGCCGAAGCGTAGGCCCCTGCACCAGCATGGTTGTGGGTGGTTTGGGGACATGGCCAGAATTAGTTGGTTCCTTGAGCTCTTTCAGCCTGAGAATGCCCCCTGCCAGATGCAGAAAGTTATGCCAGCAAAAAACAGAGTGTAGCCCATAGGCACCAACTGAATCTGAAAATCAAATCTTCCCCCACTGCAGCGGCCTCACCAATAAGGCTCGGAGGAGCTCAGGATACTGACTACAGGCTCAGCCAATCACCTTCCTCCCCACAGCAGCCAAGGCCCCTCCCCAGCACCCAATTGGGCCCCCATCCCACAAAAACTTCCAACAGGACATCTCAGAACTGAGTGGTTAGGGTGTGCAGCACAGGACTCTGTCTCAGAGCTCCCTGCCGTGTGGATTTAGAGCAAGCGGAGATGCACTTTGGTAGTGGGAAAAGCACAAACA
This sequence comes from Gekko japonicus, assembly GCF_001447785.1. Classification (NCBI taxonomy): domain Eukaryota; kingdom Metazoa; phylum Chordata; class Lepidosauria; order Squamata; family Gekkonidae; genus Gekko; species Gekko japonicus. The sequence continues at coordinate 15,697 of NW_015165327.1, forward strand.
GGGCACTTAGCACTACAGCTCTGACACCCAAGGAGGAGAGCAAAGTGTGGCTGACCTCTCCCATTTCAGAACCCTAACAGGTACCCCACCATTGGAGGCTCAACCCAAAGGGACACTGACAGTGCATCTTTTGGGCTCAACCCAAAGTCACACTGACAGGTAGAAAGGGCAAGGATCCCAAACCTGCTCCCCCACTCCCCTCACTTGAGGCTCGGTGTTGTGACAGCATTTTCTGCACTCAAGTCCAGCATTGAGTTCATGCACAGGCAGCACCATGGCCCTTGACATGCCATGGGAAAAGATCCCAGGAAAGTTTCCTGGGAGATCTCAGGGGGGAATACTCTGTCACTTGCTTGGTTCCTACCCTCTGCAGAGGACAGGACTTGTCTGTGGTTGTTGGGGGGGGGGGCTGGCTGCTCCAGTGTACGTGGTGAACCAGCTTACCATGTAGAACAAATGTAGAGTCCAGTGGCACCTTTAAGACCAACAAAGGTTTATTCAAGGTATGAGCCTTGCACACGAAAGCTCATACATTAAATAAACCTTTGTTGGTCTTAAAGGTGCCACTGGACTCTACATTTGTTCTACTTCTTCAGACCAACATGGCTGACCACCTGGAACCAGCTTACCATGTGTCCCTTTAACTCATTCCTTTGCATAATCAGAGCCTTGAGCTTCAGCTGCTGCTGTGGATGGATCTCCAGCAATCAGGGAGTTTTACCAGCTTACCGTGTGTCCCTTTAACTCATTCCTTTGCAGAATCAGAGCCTTGACTTCAGCTGCTGCTATGGATGGATCTCCAGCAATCAGGGAGTTTTTCCACACAGGACAGGTAAGTGTAAGCTGGATGGTACCATCATGTGCCTCAAGAAGGGTTAATGGTGAGCCCCCCTCCACGGGGCTGCATTTGCAGATCCTGTCAGGGCAACACATCCATGGCTGAGCCTTGCATAGCACTCACAGCCAGTTGCCACGGCTCTGTTTTGCATGCTTGTAGGTGGAGAGGCAACAGGGAGACTCATGGATGTGGCAAGTCCTGCCTCCCCCTACAAACACTCTGCTCAGTCCATGGTTCTAGCCCTCCTCCTGAAGTAGAGCATCGGACCTGGCCAGCCCTTCCAAGTTCCACCTGTGATGCTGTCCCACTTTGACGCATGCCATACTGGGGATCCACAGTCCCCAGGGAGGAAGTGACCAGAGTCTTCACACCCTACCCTGATTTGCATTGCAATAAAGTATGTGTTGTGCCACAACTGTGTCTCTATCTGTTTGGTTTTGACTACATGACAGAAGCTCCCACACCCCTTCCTGCCCCACTCTGTCCCCAGCCCATCTGTCACTCCCCTGAAGGCTTCCTGAGGACATGTCTAAGAGGGAGGGCTCTCGGGTACCTTGGTTGGCTGTGCAGGTCCCCCTGGTCATAGTCATCTGCCAAACATAGTAGGTGCCCAGTGGTACGGACAGATTCCCTCCATCACATTGCAGGCTTCTGTGTCTTCTGCAATCTGGGTGAATGAGTTGGCTTATTGTGGTGGTTAGAGCATGAGAATAGATCTGGAAGACCCAGATTCCATCCCCCACTTGTACCATGGAAGCTAGGTGGGTGGCCTGGTCCCAGATGCACACCCTCAGTCTAACCAACATCATGGGTTTGTTGTGAGCATCAAACGGAGGAGAGGGGAATGATGTAAGCCGTTTTGGGGTGGAAGGTCGGCAGTAAAATGAGTGAATGGATGAAGTTCATAACTGTGTGTCTGCTCCAGGAAGGGGATCTTCTGCCACCCAGAGGGAAGGCATCTGTGCCGGAAACACTCCAGGGGCATCATGGGGGTTCCCTGAGTCAATGTTACGAGGGGGAGCCACTGCAGCAGGCGGATGTGATGTATCTGGAAGGGGTGGGGCTTGGGGGGTGACCATTAAACATACTGGTATGCAGGAAGAACAAATGACAGTGACCATGCTTGCAACTGGCGTGCATGCCTGAGGGTGCTGATCCTGCAGGCAGAGCTGTCCATGTGGCTGGGAACAAGACAGCCCCTATGCTGGCCACCCAACACCAGAAACTTTGGCCATGAGAATGGTGAAGCAGCCAGCTTCTTGATGCCAGCACCACATCCACCCCTGCCTCCCAGACAGAGTGGAGGTTGGGGTGCACGGGGCAACACCCGAGTCCAAGCACTCTCTATGTCCATGCACATGAGAAATAAAGTGACATATCTGTGCCCCTGGCCCAAGTGTGTCTCTGACGTGGACTGTGGGCAAGTGGGGTCTTGTGTGGGTGTTGCCCATCCCCAGCATCTTTCCCCCCCAAGGGCACTGAGCTCCTAATTCTGAAGGGGGGCTGCAGTTCCCAGGAAGCACCATGTCCAGCCTGGGGGATGGCAACCTGAGAGGTCCCCCTCCTCAAAGCTGGGACCCATGTCATTGCTACAGGTCTCTTTAAGGGGGTGGGGCAGGAGAGAAAAATAGAACCTTTCTGACCCACCCTTCTCCGCCCCCTAGCTGTGATGTGCAATGGCATCTGTCCCGGGAATGGCCACTCCCATTGACCCAAAGTCCCTCGCCCCTCATGCTGCTCCTGCCTTGACACTATGCCACAAGGCCACATTGCAGTGGAATCACCATGGATGCGGCCTCGCAAGCAGCCATCTACACTGCTGGAACCCTTCCCCCCGCTCGTCTGTAACATGCTTCTTAGGGAGCCGACTACTTCCATTGCCCCTGTGCTGCGGCTGGCTGCTGCAGCACGGGTGCACCTCAGGAGTGCTCTGCCCAATTCTCTTGTAGCACTGATGACAAGGAAACAGAAGCCTATATAAAAATGATTTGTAAAGAGTACTATGGGACATTTGTACTATTTCTTGTGAGGAAGAGCATTCATGGAAAATATCTCTGGCTTTTCCTCTCGCTGTATGAAAAAATGTATACAAAAAATAGCCCACGTACAATTTCTGTTATTTTAGCCAGCATGAACTTTAAATGAAATGAGAGTCAATAGTATCTATTTGAGAAGTCACTGGAAGTACTGATTGTAAGATTACCTGTGTCACGGTAGAGCCAGGGAGTCAGGCTGGGAGGGTGGGTCACAAGACATGTCCGAGAGTCAGCCGGGAGAGCAGTCAGCAGAGCGTTAAACAAGTCCCAAAACACCAGACACAGCCGTAGTCAAACGTTACCAGAGGTCAGAGTCCAGAGAGCAAAGCCAAGTACATCGTCAGATTCAAAGCTGGGGGTCAGGAGCCAGAGCAGAAGTCCAAAAACACAAGCCAAGTCCAAAAAGCTACAGAGTCAAACAGGAATCAAGGTGCAGAGCTTCTGGTTCTACGAATGAGGTTGCCAGCAAATATTGCTCATGACCAGAGGCCCTACTAAATAGTGCTCTGGCTCATTAACCCATTAGCACCTTTGTGCGAAGTCCTGGCTGCTGTTATCAAATCAGTCAATCCTAAAAGAAATCAACCCTGACTGTTCCCTGGAAACGGAAGCTCAAATACTTTGGCCACCAAACAAGAAGGGAGCATTCACTGGAGAAGACCCTAATGCTGGGAAAGATTGAAGGTCAAAGAAGATGGGGATGACAAAGGATGAGATGGTTAGGTAGTATCATAGATGCAACGAACATAAAATTGAGCAAACTTCAGAGGACGGCGGAAGACAGGAAGGCCTGGCATGATCTGGTCCATGGGGTCGCGAAGAGTCAGACTCGACTGTGTGACTGAACAACAACAACAAATAAAGTTACAAGTGTACAACTGTAGATATGTATGGCTTCCCCCCACCTCACAGATAACTGCATATTTTGTATACTATAAATAGTTAATGTTTATTATGTATTCCAATATTTCAGGTTATAATATTTACGTTCTGCTACTGTGTGTCACGGTAGAGCCAGGGAGTCATGGTTGGAGGGTGGGTTACAAGACACGTCCGAGAGTCAGCCGAGAGAGCAGTCAGCAGAGTGTTAAACAAGTCACACCCACTGATCAAGAATGCTTCAAGATTCCTGATGTGGCACAAAAGAAGAAGAAGCTGGGTCCCTGGGCGTGGTGAGAGCTTGCCTTGGACTCAGAGTGGAACAACCCTCTGGAGAGACTGGGTTCCTGGGCGTGGTGAGAGCTCGCCTGGGACTCAGTGGAGAACAACCCTCTGGAGAGTCTAGGTCTTGCCGTGTTCCTGGGCGCGGTGAGAGCATGCTTGGGACATGTATACAAGACGAATAGTGAGGTGGAGATAGCGCTGGGGGATTTAGCCGGCGGTGAGAGAGCCGGCGGGTCAGACGGGAGCTGACCGGTGGTGAGAGAGCCGGGACGAGCCCTTCCTCCCCCCTCCCCCCTCTTCTCCCCCCCCTTTCCTTCCCTCCCTCATCTTTACTTCGTCTCAAGATCTGTAAAGACTGGAGGTGGCAGTCCTAGAGGTGGTAGTCCTGGAGATCCATGTTTCCAGACCATCTGACGTGTGGCCGGGACTTTAGTCCGCGTGAATCACTGAGGGGGCAGGGACACTTAGACTTGGACCAACTTATAAATTGTGATCGGCTGCCCAAATACCTCTGGGACATAGCTGGCTGGAAGGACAAGAGCGAATCGAGGCCAGCTGGGGTTGCCTGGTGGCCGTGGTGGAGAGTGTTTTTTATGAACACACACACTCACACAAAGATGACTATGGCCCCGGCAACACATGCCGAAAAACGCGGGGGGAGGTGTGGTTATTTGCGCCGTCGCCCTGTTTTCGCCGGAGCCCTCTAGTGCCGGAAATACGGAAGTACCAGAAATGTGAAGAACGAGGCCAGCTCACTGGAACATGTGGAGAATTTATGGAGTGTTTTGAGTTAGAACTAGGGGGCTTATTGTAGAGTGAGTGTGTATGTGAGTGTATGTGTATAGGTGGTTGTTGGGTATGTCTGCTGGGGTTTAGTTGATTAGTGGTAGGAGTAGTTCCCCGGTTTTAGGTTTAGGAATTTGTTTTTACCTTACATAGCACTTAATTGTTTGTATGGTCAGCTAAGGGTGTGCTACGCTTGCCAGGTGTTGTGGTGTGATTGTGCCCTGAAAATTCGCCCAGCATGTGACCTATGTTCAGGAACTCTTAGTGCTCTTTTTTGAGAAAATATGCTACTATTAAATTTAGCAGTGCTCCAGTGCAATCCTAAACAGAATTAGATTCTTCTAAAAGCATTTAAATCAAAGGATTACACTGCTGGACAGGTAATGAATAGATGTACTGAATACAGTTCGCAGAATCACTCATGACAGATTTCATTTGTTATATTTAGCTGCCATTGAAGATAGAAATGTCACTTGGGTTTCTGAATGCGGACACACAAATCTCTTCTGTGGTCATGTCATTAAATGTACTGTATCTTAGAACTTACAGTGCAGGCAAATGAGAGTCGGATGTCAGTAATTTGAATGTGGTAGGAGTAAATACACATCTGTAATACTGGCTAGAGCTGAACTGCCAAATTAGACCTTCGACTCGAATTGTATAACTAAATGTATATAACTGAATGTAATATTATATATAGTTCTTCAAAGTGGTCAAAGCCCTTCACATGCATTATCTCAGGAATCCTTCCAACACTCTTACAAGGTAAGTAGTACATTTAGATGACATACCCATGGTGTCTGTGCATCAGACATACATGGGAGTATTAATTTGACTATCTGTATAAAGTTACCCGGCCCCATCTTGGCAAATAGAAGGGAAGTCATGGAAGTAGTGACAGACTTCACGTTCCTGGGATCCCAGATCCCCGCAGACTGTGACAGCAGCCATGAAATTAAAAGACGCCTGTTCCTTGGGAGGAAAGCGATGGCGAACGTAAACAGCATGATAAAAAGTAGAGACATCACCCTGCCAACAAAAGTCTGCATGGTCAAAGCAATGGTATTCCCAGTAGTCATGTATGGCTGTGAGAGTTGGACTATAAGGAAGGCCAAGCGCCGAAGAATAGATTCTTTTGAACTATGGTGCTGGAGAAGACTCTTGAGAGTCCCTTGGACTGCCAGAAGATCAAATCAGTCAATCCTAAAAGAAATCAACCCTGACTGTTCCCTGGAAGGCCAGATAATGAAACTGAAGCTCAAATACTTTGGCCACCAAATAAGAAGGGAGCACTCACTGGAGAAGACCCTGATGCTGGGAAAGATTGAAGGTCAAAGAAGATGGGGACGACAAAGGATGAGATGGTTAGGCAGTATCATAGATGCAACGAACATGAAATTGAGCCAACTTCAGAGGACGGCGGAAGACAGGAAGGCCTAGCGTGATCTGGTCCATGGGGTCGCGAAGAGTCAGACTCGACTGTGCGACTGAACAACAACAACAAATAAAATTACAAGTGTACAACTGTAGATATGTATGGCTTCCCCCCACCTCACCCATTGATCAAGAATGCTTCAAGATTCCTGATCTGGCACAAAAGGTCCTGGGCATGTACAGGTGTGTAACTGCACACTCATTGCAGACATTCAACTAACATATGTAGGTTACCAACCTACATATATTCATATATGTATATTGTGTCTAAGAGAGAATAAGTTCATGGCTGCAGCTCAACATTAGCTAAGCCATCCGCACTCCAGGCCCATAGCCATTTTTTTCCCCTTCGGGGGACATTAAACTTTTTTAGGTGGGAGTTAACCTAATCAAAGCTGTAGGAGACGCTTAATGACTCCCCAATAATAGAAATAATCAGAGCCAAAAACCAGAGTCGAAATTTAACAAGCCTTATCTGCAGAGAAAACAGAACTTCTCTCAAGCCAGAAGTTCCCCGAGCAATGGGTTACACAGCATTATAAGCACAAGCATTTCTCTAACCCGACCGCAAAGTCCTGTCCTTACCTTCCATTGGTGGGAAGAGTGAAGGCTCACAAACCTATCACAACTGCCTAAGCAAGTCACCTGAGTTCCTGCCCCTGTTGACGACCTCCCCCAGACCCAATTCCAGAGAGGAGGGGACTTGTTTATTTTCTACCTTATATAGGCAAAACTTCATAATAGCCACACACACTTGACATGGCTGTGACCTACTTTTCACCTCAAACTTTGTTCTGTGTATTCTGTGTAGGTGGGTCAGGAGCACAACATCTTCTGTTAGCTAGAGTTTCCTCTTTTCAACGAAAATACTGCAGGTGTCCGTAATTAACACTAACCGCATGCCTAGCTTACTAAAAGGTTATGTCTTGTAGATACTGTTTTTCTCTTGGCAGACAAAAAGACTTCTGATATGAGGGTCTACTAAGATCTCCCTATGGTGAGTTTATCGTGATGAGCTTCTCCCCAAAATTCACTCTTTCAAAACTCTTTCCTCCCCCACAAAGTTAATTAAATTAAAGTTAATCTAATTACCTCCTGAGTGGCACTTATGCATTCAGAAGAAAAAGCATGCTTAGCCTTTGTGAAGAAATGTGAGGCTCTCCAGTGGGCAGGCAAGCGAGTCCGGCCGATTCAGTCCGTGGGGCAGCCATCTGCTGGCTGCAGGCTTGCTACTGGGGCAGCACTAGGGTTATTTTTTTAAATAAAGTTTCCTGTGATGTAAACTTGTGGGGCATGGTTGTAAATTAAGGGGTTGTGCCCCCGAAATGCACCACTGTAGCTACAGGCCTGCCCCACTCAGACTGTGAGCCACTTTAATTAATCATCTCAAGGGTACTGTGGAGTATACTGAATAAGTCCTGTACCACAAGACAATTGGCAAGCATTATTATTGTCTCCATAGACAGGACAAACATGGCCTATGAAGCAAAGCAATCAGAAGTAACACATTGCATCACAGCACAAACTTCCAGGCCAACACATGATATCCTGCAGCATTACTTGCCTTTCTGATTTCAGTGAGCTACTAACAATGTGTCTGACTAGGCTAGACTGAGGCTTAGAGCAGTCATCAGTTCCAAACACTTGCCTCATGGTTGGATTCCCCATTTTTAGTTCTGCTACAAATGATGGACATTCAACAGGCCAAGATTCTCTTTCAGTTCTTTAAAAAAAGAAAAAACAACCACTGTTGAGATACTCCACCATTCAAAATGTTCCCTCGCTGCCTTCAAACAGAACACTCCAAAGAAGTACTTTCTGTCTGGTGACACTTCCAGAGGTTATATGATAAGGCTTCTCATGCGGTGTAGAGAGCATTATTCTGCTTATTCAGTGCCAAGAGGTTAGATACTTTATCAGGCTCAATGGCCTGGTAAGAAGAGGTGGCACTGAGAGCCCACACAAAATGTCACCAGAGGTTATTCTGCAGAAGCACCCCATTAGAGAACACACTGACATTTTCTTGAGATTATTAGAAATGCATGAATTGTGAACACTTAAATGTCAACTGAGACATTAAGAAATAGCAGCTATGTATGGTTACTGGAAATAAGATGAAATCTCTCCCTTACTACTTACTGGCTTATTTGTTTATGCAGCCAACTGGTATATTTCCCAAGTAAAGCTAAATGTAGTCTCATATTCTTCAGTGTTTATCAGCCAAATAGTTACAAACAAGAGGCCTGCAGTGAAAGATCTGGCTGGTTATTTCTAAATGCAACTTCACTTACAACTGCCAATGAATGCCCTGTGGTGGGACTAGTAAGTCCGTTGCTCTATGTCTTGTTTGCTAGTCATGAACAGGGAGCAGATTTTTTGATGATCAGTTCATCCATTATGCAAACAATCTGTGGCTGTTCAACAGGTTGCTTCACTGTATTCCTGTGCCCTGTATTCCTGCAGTATAGCATAGTTGGCTTTTTGTGCACAAGCGTCCTCACACAGCCCTATTGAGTTCTAATAACCCCACCACCTACCTCGCTGTGTAACTGCTCTGCTCAGCAGGCAGTCGTTTAAACTGACAATTGAATCAGTCAGAAATCATGTAAAGTTTTAAGTAGATGTCATGTTTAAATAAAATATTACTCTTCACTCTTGGTCTAAATAATCCCTGGTGATGCAGTTTTGCAAAAGCCTCATGCAAACCTGTTCTGCAGGTATTTGTGGCTATCCAGCTCGAACTGAACAGGCTGGATGATCAGCTGACATTTTACTATTATTTATGTTATTTATAATCCGCCCGTCTCACATGGACAGGGTGGATTACACATGGTGAGTCAGTACAATCAACAAAATGAGACATTCAATAACTAATGCATTATGTTGAGAAATTGACTAATTTATGGTTTTATATCTGCTTACACATGCAACACATGGACTGTGCACACACCTGTATACCATAGGCCTAGAGGAAGCTGTTTGCATCACCTACTGTGAGAGCTTTCACACAGGGAACACTTGCCTGCCTTTCATGTTAATGTAGCTTGCACACATTCAGCTCAAAGCCTTATGGGAAGGAGAAGCACATGTTAGCCATTGTGAGCAGAGGCAACAACCAAGAAGGAGAAATTCCCCCATTATTGAAGAGACCAGATGTCACGCAGAACATGGACCTGATCTGCATCTGAATTGCCATTTCCTGTTGATGGCACCTTGTTCGCCTGGTAAAGCCAAGATTCATCTGCCCATCAAGGAGGGCACAGGAAGCCGAGACTTCACACCTGGCCAGATGGTGAGATAGAATGTAGAATTTTAAATATTGACCCAACCAATAGAATACCTGCCCCTTTCTACATGCACCAATGAGGGAGGTCATGGGATGGACTTGTAAGTAGGTGGGAGTACAGTTTGGCCAGGTGCCCCCCACCTGGAGATTCAACTATAAAAGTAAAGACCAAAACGTTAGGCCTTTGCTAGCCACCTCTCCTCTCATCAACTCCTTTATACCTTGAATTCCTTTCTTGCTATTCAACAATCCTTTCTGTCTATTATGGATCTCTTTAGACTGCAGCCAAAGAGATCCACACACACACAAACACACACACACACACACGCACAGACACTTGACCGGCTGGTTCTGGAACAGTGTGATTTAGGTAAAACTTCTAGACACTATTCTCTGTCCCTTTATTTTTCATTGCAACAGGCAAGACTTCTAGAAACAGGCAAGTATGAACTGATTTTCCTTCCTACCTCCTAAAGTAAAAGAAACTGCTTTCTATTTCTGTAATTCTAAAGGAAACTTGAGTGCATGTGAATGTGAGACTGATTATTTTGTGTGTATGTGATTTTGATATTGCTCAGTAAAAGACAATTTGTTTTGGAAAAACACCCGTCTGGTCTCCATCACTGGAACTCTGCGTTCAGACATGACCTCCGTAATCTTTGGTCAGGATTCACGTTAAATTTAGTTAGCCATCTGCTGTAAATAAAGTGATTGGCGTAACAATTAGGATATTAGAAGACTGGAACCACCAGAAAGAACAGGAGCATAACATAAGTGTTAACATGACACATTAAGCGGTACAGAAATTACATAATAGGATCCTACTTTCTTTCTTTTTTTAAAGTTTATTATCATTTTCCCATACCAAAAAAGAAAAATATATGCATTATATATACAAAATACTTTTGGAGTTTACATTTACACACTTTGTTCAATCCATCTGTCCATTTTTTGCCATCTTTTTCGAAACACATTCTCGTCTTTCCCTGACAATATCATGTTTACTTTATCCATTTCCTTAACTTCCATAATTTTCATAATTATTTCTTCTCTACTTGGTATTTTATCTGATTTCCAACATTTTGCTATGAGAATTCTAGAACTGGTAAGAATATATAATATTAGACATAGCTCATTATATTTAATCCCATCCAGTAACATGTTAAGCAGATATGTTTCTGGCACCAACTCCAGATCTATATCCGTAATCTCTAGTATTAGTTGTTTTATAGTTTTCCAAAATTTAAATTTGTGAAATCATTTTTTACTGTTCAGCATTATTACTTGCACAGAAAAGCCCTTTTGAATGCTTCAGTGTGGCATAGTTTGTGGAAGGCCAAGAGACTGGAAGCTTTCCTGACCTCCTTGAGGAGGCCATTCCACAAGGTAGGTACCACAACTGAGAAAGCACATGGCGATCTCGCCCTCTTCCCTCCCTCATGCACAGGATTTTCCCTTTGTTCTTTCTGTCCTGCTGAGCAATCCCTACATCTATTTTCTTCTTATTTGTTGGTCTATGGCTGTCCCACCCTGTCATGTTATCAGGGGCCATTTCCTGCAGGAGCGCACAGGAGCCGAGCTTTGGCAGTAAGGAGCCCGGGGGGTGGGCACATGCAACAAGCTCCGCCCCCTGCTCCCAGCAGCCCTCAGTCGGGTCACTAGGAGCAAGAAGCAGCCAGGTAAGTTGCAGAGGCCCCCCCCCACCTTCAGGTATAAGCTCTTCCTCCTCTGTGAGGGCAGATCTGCATGCCCCCCCCAATAGCTAGCAATCCAAAACACTCCAGTGAAGCCTGAACGGTGGGTGTTGCCTTCTGACACACTTCCAGTGATGACAGGGGGTGTGGCATATGCAAATAAGTTATGCTAATAAGTTATGCTAATTAGCTCCTGCACCTCTTTTTCAATGAAATGACCCCTGCATGTTATTATATATTTTAATGCTAGCCCAGTCCAGGGACTTGAAGGAAGAGACAAAATGACCTGCTAACTTACTACTCTCATAATGGTATGCAAGAAGCTTTTGAAAGTTTTAAAATAAATAAAATATTTTATTTAGCTTGCAAGGGAAAAGGTTAAATGGAATCATGGGCAGGGTGTATGAAGTGAACTGATAATAAAAATGGCGGTAACTTTGTAATCACATTAAATCCAGCTAATATGTTGCCAACAAGGAAGTGTTTTTACTTTCAATAAGGTCTTTGAAACTTTGAGGACAGAGACTTTCCTTTCAGTTTCTGCTTTAACTCACAATCAGAGGTTTCTGAGTTTCACTGATGCTTCACATTCTGAAGACAGGAACATACAACCAAGTTTCCCAAATCCCTCTATATATACACAGATCAAGGGATCACTCCTCTCTTTAGAGCTGTCTCCCTTTTCACTGGTGTAAAATACTGGGTTCTGGACGCATTGCAGTGATCAGCTCTAGTTTATTTAGTGATTTCAGGAACATAACAAGGACACCCAGCAGGGTTTGAGCTTTGCTTATAAAGCATGCAAACACCCCCACACACACATACACACTCCCTAGGATAGGCTATTTACATTACATTGCTTATCTATAGGTCACTTCCAGGATCCTGGTCATCGATTGTTCTTGGGGAGCAAGCTCACCCAATTCAAGGTCCACATTCAGGAATGGCTTAGGCTCAATATATAACAACTGGCAGCAGGGATTACTTCTCTTAACTAAAAGCGTTTTCCCTTTTTGTGTTGAATGGGGATCTTCCGTGATTCTCACTCTTCTTTGCCTCCTTCCCAGTCTTCAGTCAGTGCTAAACTGTCTCTTCTTCAACTTTCAGTTCCCAACTGTCATTTCTTAACTGACAGTCTCCACAGAATTCCGTTTGAACATCCTGTCACTCAAAGGTTCTCAAACTGTGAGGCATTAACCCTTGACGGTCCATTGCACACGTGTACAGGCAGTTGTTGATTTTGATTTGCAGGTTGTCACCTGCAGAAGCGCCTGTTGATATGAGTGGAGTTATTGTGGCGGAGCACAGAATGATAGATGGTCCTGTGTATAAGAGGGGCCAAGACCATGAAGGGCTTTATATGTGACACTTTCTAAGATGATCTATTTGAGTCTCAAAATGCTCATGAAGAAATTTTCAGCACCCGTAAATAAGAGCTTGGTTAGAATGTATGGTTAATAATGTAATCAGTGGTGCCTATTTTCCCGTCCACTTTATCTATTATAACCGAGCATGGCAGGATGCTTAAAATAAGGGGGATAAGGGTAACTTCAGAATTTTGTTATTTTTTGTTTTAAAAGGTGTTCATTGTAAATACATGATATTGTACATTATATTCTGAGATGCCCATGGCATGAAGCCCTTAGGCTAAAGTACATCATCCCTATTATTCCGCAGCGTAATGGACTCTCCAATCTGGATCTGGTCAAATTTTTACTCTCAGTCCTTGACCACTATGTTTCTAGCAGAATGGCGTTATTTGCCTTAGCAACAAGGAAAATCCGAATGGGTTTAGTATTTAACGCAAAGTTGAAGAAGTATAGGAGTATACTGATATTTTTCTATTGTCTACATTACCATTTTATGACCTGATGTATTATGTTATGGCCTATGGCTAAGACAATAAACTTATACTACATAAACAGTGCAGCCCTAGAAAGAGTTAATGGTCTCAGAAGGGGGTAACTCTGCTGTGGACTGCCTTGAAAGGTATCCAAAGTTAAATAAAACTGGACTTCTGTCATTTATACATTTCTGACACAGTGAACAGACACTAACACGTGCAAAAATACATAATGTTATAAGGAAATCATATTTCACTTTTTTCTTTGGAGCCTGACCTTGAAATACAATGGTCCCACCTAAACAAGGATGGCTATCTGTGGCCCTGGCCCTTTTCTTTTCTAATCTCTCTTGCCTCCCAACTACTCCAGTTTCTTTCTATTCTGCACATCCTTGGGGACTATTCCCTTCCCCAATGCTTCTTTCCTGGTCCCCTGCTGGCTTTGGACCTTTGTGGGTTCTCCCCAAGTTTCTCATTCTCTCTGCTGCTTGTTCTTTATGCCCTTCTGGAGGATTCAAGTAGGTCAGCCAATGACAGCTAGAGACCACTTTGTGCGTCCCACTCTCTTACAACACTACTGAAGCTCGGCTAGAGGCTTTAGCATTCCCTCCACCAAATAATGTCTTCCTGCATTCTAATACAGATTCTACCCAGTAGACCTATAGCTAACATTTCACAAATGTTAACTCATGAAGCAAGGACAAGGATTTTTAAATGTTAAATAGTCTATATTTCATCCCCCAAATGGCACCGTTGTTCAGTTTAGGCATTGGTCCCCAAGTAATTTTTGACTCCAATAAATATTATTAAGATTGTGAGAAAAGACTTATTTTAATTTTCTCAGTTCACTGTCTCAGCATTTTTGTAGGTGCTGATCTGTCTGAGAGAAAATATACCTTACAGAACCACATTCTAGCTACTCCCCACCCAAATTCAGAGTTTTTAAAAAATATTATCTAATTACTGTACAGACCAATACCATACAACCCACTATTAAAAAGCAAAATAAAACAATCCTTAAAATCTGTAACACAATACCAAATCAAAACAGACTGCCAACAGAATGAGCTGTGATCTGTCAATCCCTTGTTAAAATCTTACCCCAGCCACTGCAAATTCCTAACTAATCTCAGATAAGCCACTTTCTCCCCATCTTTCTCCCCTTCCTTTCCATCTCCCCTATGGAGGTACCAATACTGACCTATCTTACTGGGCTGTTAAAAGGACTGCAATGAATGCCATATATGCAAAGCACCTGAAATACTAACACACACACCCTCCAAAAAAAACACAGGTAAAAGTCCAACCATTCAACCCATTACAAAACTGAAGTTCT
>NW_015165327.1:33127-33257 GCF_001447785.1 Gekko japonicus
TCTGCTGAATTTGTACAGTTCCTGTCAAACAATGGTATTCGGCAAGTCACTTCTGCCCCGTTCCACCCCGCCTCGAACGGGCAGGCAGAACGTATGGTCCGCACGACCAAAGATGCGCTTGCCAAGCTGA
>NW_015165327.1:33711-50864 GCF_001447785.1 Gekko japonicus
GGCAGACCCCTACTCTTGGACCCGCTGCAAGGGATGGTAGCGTACCTGACCCACTCGAGAGTGAGTCAAGCCGAGTGCCCCCAATTCAGAGGTGCCCTGAACCTCCTACGCCGCGGAGGTCTCAGCGAATACGCAGAGTGCCCACCTATCTAAGCGAATATGATTGTACGTAGTGTTTTTGCTTAGGGGGGAGGGATTTGTTATGTATTGAGATGTATATAACTGCCTTGTGAACTGTGCCATTGAGACTTAATGTTAAGCTTCGCCCCTGGGCTAGGATCCTAATGTAACCAATAGGAAGCCCTAGCCCAGAATGTGTCTGCCAATCACCGTACAAAGCGGGACCGCTTGTGATTGGGTGTATTCTCTTCAACCTCATAGGTTGTTATCTGTACAGGGGGTGTGGCTACATTAGCCGGGAGTGTTTAAATATCGACAAGCCAGTGTAAATACTTTGATGGGTTCTGGCTGGCGATTGTTGTACCGTAACGGAGAAGTAACTGAGCTGAAGAATAAACCGCATTCTTGCTGAAATCACTCTCCGACTCTTTGTTAAGCGCACGACTTAACAGAAAACTCTATGGTTTTCCCTTGTATGGCCATGGCCCCGCCCCCAGCATGCCTGGCATCCTCCTGTCACTTCTGGGTGATGTGCGTGTGGTGCACGCGCACAAGACGCTGGCCGGGAGCCCCCCACTCCCGCCAAAGATAAACTTGGCAACCCTAGTAAACAGAGAGATCAGATGTTAAAGCAGTTCAATATCTAATCAGATGTCCAGTCAGGATTGGGCCACTGATGGACGATTGGCCAAAAAAACTGGGGGGGACGTCCGCTGCCTCAACCAAATGCCCAGTGGAAGAGTTCCATTTTGCAGGCCCTGTGGAACTGTAATAAGTCCTACAGGACCCTGATCTCATAGGGGAGCTCATTCCTCCAGGCGGGGGCCAGGGCTCAAAAAGTCATGGCCCTGGTTGAGGCTAATCAGATGTCCCTGGGACCAGGGACCACTAAAAGATGTTGGTTCGTGGACCTCAGTGCCCTCCAGGGCTCGTATGGGGAGAGGTGATCTCGTAGGTATTTTGAGATTGGCTCTGCCTCCTGCAGCAGACATTTTGTGGTAGCCATGTTGTGCCTGCGCTCACCACACAGTGTCCAAATTCCAAAGGTGCCTGCAGGCTCAAAAAAGTTGGGGACCCTGTCCTAGTCCAGCACCACACTGGCTCTCACTAAGTGTATGTTTCTTCCACAGATCCATTAGACCATACAGTCATGGAACTAAAATGTCATATGTATTTTGCCCCAAAGCTTTGCTTTCTTCACAGCTGCTGGCAAAAGAACTCCAGAGGACATTTTGTGGAGCTGTAAGTCCAGATTTTGAGTTCCACTGCAGCCTCATGCTTCTTCAGTCTTCTTTTGCATGCCAAGACAATCCTTCAAAGAACTGCCAGCTATGTACAGTATAAAAGGCAATACAGACGGTTTGATTTGAAGGATGGAAATATGCTCGTAAAAAAGAAGAGAAATCTGTGCCTTGAAAAGTTATGTGACAATGGAAAAAGCTAGATGGTTTGCTCTTTTGCAGTTACAGTGCATAAGTTTTCATAATTTTCTTTATGTGAAAGATAGAGTTGAAAAGCAGTAATTCTGCCAAGAAACTGAACTGCAACATACACGATCACCCATAAATAATTAAGTGAATAAATAAAGATGCTCTACAAGCGTGAAACAGATTGCTTATTGTGGTAAAATTGGGGATTTATTTTATTCATTATACAGTGGCTGTCAACTCTGGCATTTGAAAGTTTGTGTGAATGTTGCCACCGTCCTGAGTTTCACCATCTCACAAGGAAAAAAGGAGAATTGGGGTCAAATGCTCAGCATCACCAGCTCTTCTGCAGCCCAGCCAATACGGTGGACTTGAACTGACTTTGACCCTTCTAATTTCTCCCTAGCAGATGAGCAAATTCCCTCCTTTCTGGAACAAGGGAATGCATGATGTTTGTACAAATATGGGGGGAAGGGGATGATTATGTTGTAGTTCATAGGAGGAGCAGGGAATTAGGCAAGAGTAACATCCACTTTCTGTTTCTTCTCAGTTGGCCCTGGGCAGAGTAAGAGAAGGTCCAGGCTGACAGAGCACTGTAAATAAATCATTCAAATAAAGTTGTACATTTGTTCAAAGACAGATATTGTTATTTTTGTAGACAGAAATAACATACTTTGAAACAATGTTAGCAGAGTGCATTTTTGATCATAAAGAATGATTCTGTGAGGTAGGGTTGCCTGTCCCCCTGATCAGAAGTGGGAGAAGTTGTTGGGCCAATGGTGTGATGTCAATTCCAGGAAAACCCCAGAAGCAACATCACAAATGGAATTTGCTGTTCAACCTCTGCCTTATATGTATGGACTGGTAAATTCCATTTGAATAAAACTTTGTTGGTCTTAAAGGTGCTACCGGACTCAGACTTTGTTTATCACACCTTCTAGTAATTCCTAGAGAGATGTGATGTCACTTCCTCATTTTTCCTGGGAGTGATATTATGCTGTCACCAATAGCCACCCTAAGTCTCCTGCTAGTTGCCAGCCTGGCAACCCTAGGAGGTTTTGCTATTTTTAAAAGAATAAATTAATTTAGGAAAGTTAGACTACACTACTAGACAGAATAAGAGAGAAAGAGCTAAGTGTTCTATCTACATGGCTGGCAGGTAGTGAGAGAGAGGGAAACAGGAAGCAAGCCTGGGGACAAACAAGGGCTGAGTTCAGACTGGCAGTTTGCCCTGAGATAGGCACGTGCCAGAAACATTTCACAAATGGATTAAAGGGGCCGTTCACACAGGCACATCTGTCAGGTGTTCCCCAGCCGTACTTCGCCTGTCTTGTAGCACTTGCCTCCTGAGTTTAAAAAGTACCTGGTGAAAGTGGTAGCAAACCCTGAAGAGCGCGCTCATCCCGTGTTCATCCTGCACCAACAACGTGTGAATTGCTTGTGCGCTTATGCGCATATCTCCGGATTACCAAAAAGAAAGCCACGCCTTACAGCCGCACCTCCACCAGGGGCAGGCCAACAGTGCAAACGCTCCCTTGCGCCTCCTCCCTGGTATGCTCCTGCATCTGTCAGTGCAGTGTGACCGGGAAAACCCAGAACACTTTGTGCCAGATCTTTTTGCCATGACTCCCTCATGCTTCAAACTGCCAGTCTGACCTCAGCCAAGGAAAGACCATCCAGCAGAATAAAGAAGGATAGCGTTCATATGCCTATCTGACTAGCTTTCCCATTTACTTCTCTCTGCAGGAGCTTCTCTTTTTTTCATTTGACATTATATATTCTGATACATGACTAGTTGGTTAAAAGTAAAATCAACCAAAAAGGGGGGGGGGGACTTTTCCACTTTTCTACAGGGAAGGTTTTTACAGGAGGTTCAGAGGAGCTTGGAAGGAAGCAGGGAGTCAAATACCCAGTAAATCTACTGCAGTACACAGGTGCAGAAGGCAAAAACCAACAGAAGTAAGAGAGCATTTTAATGCCTAGCATAATTCCTGACATGTTTTGAATGTGACAGTTTTTCCTGTGGGGAAAACATGAAAACTATGGCCAAAGTTTGTTTAGCGCTGCTAAACAGAGATTGGTTATTCAAGTTGCTCTGTTACGGAACCTCTTGATCCACTCTGCTGGAATCTGTATGAGGTTGCTTCCATAATTTAACTTTTTGCCCTGAGGAAAACTGTAACATTCAAAACATGTCAGGAATCATGTGTGACAATAAAACATTCTCTATACCTATTGGCATCTGCCTTCTACATCTGTTTGCAGTATGGTATGGTCCAACCTTCTTTTGGAATCTAGCTTGTGTGTGTAAAGGGCTGTTAGCTTATGGCCAACTCATAGGATTTTCAAGGCAAGTGATTAAGCAAAGGTGGTTTGCCATTGCCTTCCTCTGCAAAGTCTTCCTTAGTCTCCCATCCAAGGACCAACCCTGCTTCACTTCCAAGATCTGGCAAGATTGGGCTGTACGATACTATTCCACATCCTGAATCTAGTTTAGAATACATTATTTTTGGCTTATATAATTTATAAATAGGGGTGTGTCTTGTGGAGATAAAATAGGGAGCATGGGGAGGGTACCCTGAGACATTATACTGGTGGAGATGTGTGGGGCTTGATAATGAAGGCAAAATGATGGGCACAAAGCAGATGAATTTGGGTAGCCGTGTTAGTCTATCTGTAGCAATAGAAAAGAATAAGAGTCCAGTAGCACCTTAAAGACTAACAAAATTTGTGGTAGGGTATAAGCTTTCATGAGTCATTGCTTACTTCTTAAGATACAGCTGGAATGTGAGTCCATCTGTCCTATGTATTGGAAAGTGGAGTGATTTCAGATGCCAAATGATATTAGCAGGCAAATGACAATAGCAGGCATGATTGGATTCGGTGTGTTATGCAGAGAGGTAGTAGGTGTGGAGATATCAGCATTGGTAGTGAGACAGGAAACCTAGGTCTTGATTCAGTCTAGGTGGATGCATTGTCTTGAGCTTTGTTACCACAATTCAGCAGTCTCCCTTTCTAATCTTGCTTTTAAATTCCTTTGTAAGGTAACTGCTATTTTTAGGTCAACAACTGAATGTCCTGGAAGGTTAAAATGTTCTCCCACTGGTTTTTGAATGGTGTGGTTTCTGATGTCAGACTTATGTCCAATAATTCTTTGTCAAAGGAACTGGCCTGTTTGTCCAATGTAGAGGATGGAAGGGCATTGCTGACATGTGATGGAATAAATTACATTAGAGCATTGACAGGAGTATGAACCTGTGATGGTATGGTTAATGTTGCTGGGTCCAATGATGGTGTTGGTAGGATCTATATGAGAGTAAAGCTGGCATCTTGGTTTGTTGCAGGCCTTGGTACTAGAGTCCATGTGACTGTTAAGTAGTTTACCATTGTGGGTGAGAAGTTGTTCTAGGTTAGAAGGCATTCTGTAGGCAAGAAAAGGTTGACCCCCCCAGTACCTTTGTGAGGGAAGTGTCACTATCCAGCATGGGTTGTAGGTCATTAATAATGTCTTGAACTGGTTGTGAGCTGTAGATGACCACCAGTGGTGCTCTGTTGTCATTTTGTTTGGGCTTGTCTTGCAACAAGCTGTCCCTGGGTGTCATTCTGGCCTTTCCAGTCATCTTTCTCACCATGTCAGGAGGTTATTGTAGCTGTAAAAAGGCCTGTTGCAGATCCTTCAAATGAGTATCTCTGTCTGAGGGGTTGGTGCAGATGTGACTATAGCACAGGGCTTGGCTATACACAATGGATTGTTTGATGTAGTTAGGGTGGTAGCTGGAGGCATGTAGATATGTTTTCCAATCTGTTGGTTTTTGGTATGGTACTTATGTCTCCCTTGTGTATCCATACTGTGGACTGTCCAGGAAGTTGAAGCAATTACCATCTGTTCGTTTCCTATCTTAACTCCCCTTGTCTGATAGTACTTTTCATTTGTTTTTGTTTTTTAAAGTCAGATTTCAAGTGTCCTTTAAATATCCTTTCACTTATCTCCAGCAGATCCTGCAGAGTCTAGATAACCCAACATTCTGATCACAAGGGAATCAGAACCTACTGTGGAATGCCAATTCTCTGTGAAAAGTCTAGACAATTGAGTCATTTAAATATTTCCCCATCTACCTGGGAACATGTTCACAAATAAGTAATTCCCATATGGCTGGGAGAACATTGAAAAGTGCACCAAAGTTGCATGTACTTTTGTGTAATGGTTCTTAAGACAAGGTTAGTGAAATCATACATACAAAACTGTGTTTGCAATATGTTAAGGAATAATCTTAGCATTCTTGTTCCACACCAACAGTGCTATCCTAAGCAAAGTTGCACTTTTTTTCAATGTACTTAGAAGGACGAAACTCTGCTTTAGGGTGGCACTGCAAATTACTTAAAATGGGTGGGCATGTACTGATATGGTGGCCTGTCTTTTCTTTCTAGCACACCATCTACTGCCAAACATTTACAACAACAGAGACAGAGAGGAATTTCAGACAGATGATATAATCCGGAGGAGGAACGGTTCCCAAACGGTTTCTGGTCTGTCATTTCAGACAGAACCGTTTTAGAACCGGTTCCCTATCGGAATATATTTGTAATTTCACACACAAATGCTTCTGTCCCATTTAGGAAAAGGGGCTGAAGCATTTTACCTGTCAACCACTTCCAAGTAGTCTTCAGTTTCCTCTCCCAGTTCCGATGTGCTTTTTCCCGCCATTTTTCGCCCATGCGAGCGATCTCCGGCTTTTTTTTAAACGTTCTCTTTATAGCGCTATATAATTAGCCACGCCTCCCCCCCCCCCCCCCGGGACGCGCTGTGTGACCGGGGCCTACAACTGGTTTACTAAAGCACTGTGGCATCGACTTCCCCCCCGAGAAAGTTTATAAAAATCCTGTAACAGTCATATGTGTTGAGGGAATTGTAATCACTTTTTGTTATTATACATAGCCAATTTTTACAGAGAAGGTAATTCTGTAAGAGAGTCAAGCAAGAAAAAAATTCAATCTGTTTCTACTGCAAAAGTGTTTTGAACGCTACAGCAATTAAGTTCCAGAACTCAACTTCATTTTATAGCTCTGATGCATTTTTATTGCCATTTGATTTTCAAACAATACTAATAACATGTTGTCACGGAGTTCTTCTGAAAAATGTGCAATTTCAATCTTTTAAAAAAATATCTGTGGAGAACAGACAGCACTATGGTTTGTAACAGCAGCATGGATGTGAGTCACCCAAGTTGTGGGGTGGGAATCTAATGGAGCATCAGCATTCCTAGTAGACACTAAAGTGTTAAGGCTTGTTCGTATCAGCCATCACAACTGACTTGCAGCATGATTGCACCCGTCAGAGACGCATCTCATCCTGAGACCTCCCCAGTGCCTCATGGTAGATAGGAAAAACAGTGCTGACTGCACAAAAAGTAAAAAGCCCACCTTCCAAACCAGCTGAATATGAACAACAACAGCAGCAGCAACAAAAGAATTATTGACACCCTCATGAGGGGCTGTGTATGTGTGTTTGTTTTATGTAGGTAGGTTGCAACAAGCATCTTCTGAGTTTTGAATATGTATTTCATAGTGGTTGGTGCAAACGGAAGCCACTGACTAAACATGCTGTTTTACCTAAGTCTGTATACAAAACCAAAACCATTTTCACAATTCTTCACTTTTAAAAATATACAGTTACCTAATTGACCCCTAATTGACCCCACATCTGAATGAAACAAGCAAGCCACTTACTCTGAGGAACTTTTGTTGTAGTCAGTAGCAATGTTCTGATGTTGATGACGTGACATTTTTGTCCTGAGTCTTGTTAGAAGGTACGGGTGTTCACAAATTGCATGATAGTTGTGGTGACCATATTTAGCAAATTAGGTAGCAAGATCACCATTAAAATTGGTGCCAGTATTCATTAATTGACCATAGATAGGATGAAAATGTGCCATTATGCATAACATTGACTAAAAATGGCATTAAAAAGGTAATGAAAATCAGAATTTTGCCAGAGAAAACAGGCAAAAACCATGCATAAAATTTAAAAGAAATGAAAATGTGTCATTATGCATAACAGTGATTAAAAATGGCATAATATATATATATTCTTATAATTCATATATTCTAATATTCATATATTCTTATAAAAGAGGATTTCATAGGAGATGACTACGACTTGAGAAACCAACACAAATGTGTCCGGCTAGGGTCTGGGAGACCATGGTTCATATCCTCAATCTGCCATGGAAGCTCTAGGAATCACACAAACACACACACACACACACACACACACACAAAACACCCTTGGTTTTATCAGAGAGATTTTGGCGATTCTTAGAGAGCCATGACATCCACCCCCATCTCCCTTCCCCCCACCCCAAGTATGCCGGGGGTTGCTGGGCTGATCCTGGCAACCCTACTTGCAGGGTTATTATTGTGAGGATACTATGGAGGAGGGAAGAAAGCTGTTGGTAACTGTTTTGTATCCCTATGGGTAGAAACAGCAGGGTATAAATACCTAAATAAATAAACTAGAATCTCTATATCAGATTACATGACAAAGAAGACCTTCCTAAAATAGAGGATGGGGAAAAGAGGTAACATAAAGAGAACATAACAATTGAATGCCTACTTCCTGGTCCATCAGACAAAAATGTTTAACTGGGATAGCAGAGATGGGTCACTCTAAAATCAAGCCTTGCCTTGTTTCTGTCTCCCAAATTCCCTCATCTTTCCCTCAGTTAAACATAATTCTACACAGAGATGGAGTTCTTAATTTAAATGTCCCAAATCTTCAAGAATTTCCAAACCTGGAGTTTGCAACCCTACCCAGCCAGTTGTTAAGAGATTGAATAGGTTTTATTTACATATATACAACTCAGGCCCAAAGGCCTCCAGCAGTCATGTTACCAACCACAAGATGGCTTCCTCTTCGCAGATACCAACTGTTACTTAACTGCATCATTCTTTGTAATCAGTTTACCACAAAGTCCTAATATTATCTTGTTCTGTTGGTGGCTCCCACATAGGAATTGAAATGTTGCTAGCCCGGCAGGGATAGGGATGCCAGTCCCCTATTGGGGGTGGGATATCCCCTGATTTTGGGGGCTCCCCTCAGTTGCCAGCCAGTTGGCTGGCAGAAGGAAGTCCTGCCCCAACAGTCACCCACGGCCCTACTTTAAAAGAACAGTCGCCGTATGTGCCTGCCCCACAAGCCGTGAATTCACAACTTGCAGTGCAGACCCATGCAGCGCTGACTGATTACAAGTGGGTCCATCAGCTCCTGCCCTGCATGCCATGAATTCGTGGCTTGCAGGGCAGGCACACACGGCCCCTGCTTTCCCCCCAACCATTTAAAGGGGAAAGTGGGGTGTGTGAGCATGCAACACTGCATCCCTGACATAATGACATCATTCTGCATGATGTCATTGCACCAGGGACAGCCCTGCCCCTTCCTGGAATGCCCCCCAAATCCCCATTGGGGAGAAGATGGGACCTGGTGACCCTAGGCAGGGATAAGGCTAGACAAGAAAACATATTCTGCAAGCTTTTGCCCATCTGTCAAATGTTTTTTTTTCCAATTAATCCATGAGTATTTTCAGAATTTAATGCAAACATTGACCATCTACAATTGTAATTTTTACACAGGTAACTTTGAAGTGTCACTTTACCATGGATGGTGCTAGAAAACATATTTCTCTCCTCAAAGTGTCCATGAACAGCTGCCAGTTTGAGAAAATACTGAACTAGATGGACCAGTGGTTTAAAACTTTGTAAGGTAGTTTCATGTGTAAGACAGCCGTTTTGGAAATCGTGCTACATGCTTCAGCTTATCACTGAGTCTTCATTTGACAGGGATCCACAGCCAGTTACAAACGGCACACATTTTCAAAAATGCACTCATGACAGATATGTTCTACAATTCTAGATTTTTACACTCTAAAACCATATGTGCATACCATTCAAAATGAAGTGTATCCATCTACCCACAAACTTTGCAGAGCAAAACTTTCCCACTTTCTCCTCCCAGTGCAGTACACTGAGGCTCCAGAAATTATGTTCCTTGTGATCAGCGTACTACCAAGATCAGCATCAATCGCAAAATGGGGGTATATAATGCAAGAGGGGATTGGTGGAAAACATCACCCTTGCTCCGAAGACTGAAGTTTATTGATTCTTATTTATTTAAACATGTATACATGACTTTTCTCCCCAATGGGGATGCAAACTATTATACAATATCCCCACCTCTGTTTTATCCACACAAGAACAACCTGGGAACTTCCGTGTCAGAGTGAGGACTGAAACCTGGTTCTCCCAGATTCTGGTCTAACACTCTACACCACTCTGGTGCTTTACCAAGTGCTGTGCCATTAAGTCTTTGGAAGTGTGCAGCTGGACATCTAACAATGAAGGCAGAAGCTCTGAAACCTCAATTTGCCTCTGACAAGGAACTTTTAAAATGGTTTTTGAGTGCTTCTTTTCCCATGTCTTCTGAATTTAGCCTAATGCAGTGTGAAAAGAAGCTTAATAATAGCCTGGCGCTGTAATCCTAAGAAATTACACACTTCTAAACCCATTGACTTCAATTGATTTAAAAGGGTGTAACCCTGAGCAGGATTACACACTGAAAGTAACATAATGGACTGATAAAAATGAGCAACATCTTTTCGTTATCCTCAGGGCCTAAGCAGGGAAGCAGAACATCCCAGATCACTCTCTTGTAAAGTGATCTAACATATTCATGACGTTGAGAAATTCACTTAACCTTCTCCATTGGCTTCCACATTTCTAGAAAGAGGATGGTAACATTTACTTGCTTCAGAAATAATTAATAAGTTAATATTTTAACAATGCTGTGAAAATGTCAAGTGCTACATTAGATAAACATTTTCAAAACACAAAAACCAACCATCACATTTTAAAGGACAGGTCCGAAGGACAGCGAGAAACAAACGGTCCTCCACATTTTTCACTGCTCCTTTCACTCTTCCAGTTTTTAGCCACAATATAGCAAAGTTCCACAGTTCTACATACGTCCTTCCTCTAATGTTTGTCTTCACCACGCCTTTGCTCCTCTGAACTAATTTTTCCAGTCTTCTCTAGGTGTAGAAATAACTATTTCTAATAAATAAGGTATTATTCATGTTTCTTATGCATGCAGATTTCTACATGTATGTTTCTTATGAATAACAGGCACAGAGTAGATCGGTGCAAATTTCACATGACAGATTAAAATTAAAATTCAAACCCAGCATGCTAAGGAAGCCGATTTTATGAGAACTTCAATTCAGTCTCAGAAGTAATTACAACATTCATGTGGACCCCAAGGGGCCACTGCACAAGTGTGAGGCACTTCCACTCCTGCAATTGGAGGGGGGGGGATCGTCTGTGATTGCTGTGGATTTCCCAGTGGACATGTAGATCCCCTGCCATAGTGCTTCTCAGCATTGTCCTCCAAGGTTACCTGAACAGGGCAGCTGTTTATGTGGCAGAAGAAGCTGAAGAAAAGGAGATGGGAAGGTCTAATATAAAAGCAGAGTTATTTGGATCCTGCCGTTCAATACTTCTAACATTTTTTTAAAATGGGGCAAATAGCTCCTCAGACTTCAGGAATTTGTTATTCTTTCTTTTGCTATTCACCATATAGTTTATGAATCAGTCAGCAAGCAGACTTGGATCTTCTAAAATCTGTGGACAGATAAGAGGAAATTAATGTTATGTGCATGTGTGCGTGTTTAAAAAATTCAAATCTCTCAGATTTATTTATTTACTTACTTTATTTATACCCTGCTTTTCTTCCCGTTTTGGATCCAAAACAGCTTACACTGCTCTCCCCTCCTCTGTATTATCCTCTGCTGAAAGTGTGGGACTGGCCCAAGGTCACCCAGCAAGCTTCCATGGAAGAGTAGGCATTTGAACCAGAACCTCTCCAATCCCAGTCTGACATTCCAGTGACCATGCTATGCTGGCTCTCACATTTAACCATTATACCACACTGGATTTTCAGGAAAATATAGTGCTCATCCTGTATTTAGACATTACAGGATTTAAACAAAATATATGTGCTATTACATCCATCAAAATTTACAAGAATTTATAAGGACTGAGTAGGATGATTCCAATATATGGCTATATAATTGCATTTTCCTAAAATTTTAAACATTGTCCCTCTAAAAAATTAACATCCATTAGTTTCTTGAGTGTGAAAAATTTCCCATCTTAGAGAATTGTCTTTAAGAATATTCCTTTCAATCCTTTAAACATCCAGAAGAAGACAACAAAATTCCCTCCAAAGAAAGAGATTATGAGACAGCCCTCTTCCTGAATCTTATATTCAAATAGCTACCAGTGGCCCCCATCTGTGGATAACTAAATCTGCAGATTGCAGTCACACAGAGGCTAAACAGATTTTTCTTCAAGCCTGGGGCACTCCCCAAGTTTGCAGAAAAATCTGAAATTAAAATTATATAATTAATTAAAAAATTAAAGGAGGTTTAAATCCCCCCAAATACATTTGTGTTCCCTGCACATGCACAGACAATGATCTTACTGGATGAGAGAGCCAGTTTGGTGTAGTGGTTAAGTATGCGGAGAACCGAGTTTGATTCCCCACTCTTCCACATGCAGCTGCTGGATGACCTTGGGCAAGCCACAGTTCTGTCAGAGCTGTTCTTTAAAGAGCAGTTCTCGAAAAAGGTCTCTCAGCCCCACCTACCTCACAGGGTGTCTGTTCTGGGGAGGGGAGGGGGAAGGAGTTTGTAAGCTGCTCTGAGACTCCGAGTGAAGGGTGGGGTATCAATCCAATCTCTTCTTCTTCTTCACTCCAGTTCAAACCAGCAGCAAATCCCAGCAGCTGCTCAAAGTAAAGTAAAAGGAGGAGGACACTGGCAGCTAGGCCCAGTGGTGGAGTAGAATGCCAGCAACTGTGATGGGCCCAGCCATGGAGGACACTGGCAGCTGTGCCAGGATCAGCCACTGCGGCAGAAGACACCAGCAGCCATGCCTGGCCATGGAGGACACTGGCAGCCAAGCCAGCCTCAGCAGTACCCATGGAGTATACCAGCAGCTGGGGCCAGTAGCGGTGATGGGAGACTCCAGGCTTAGTGCTGGGGGAGAGGATGTGGGATTCCCCCCCTCATGAGTCTCTCCCCCCATTGAGCCATGTGGGGAATTAGCAGCAATGGGGGTAGGATCTCCTCCCACGAGTGTCATGGGTCCCTACTTGTTTGCAATGATTTGACAAAATAATCTGTACTCTGTAATGCTTTGAAGATTACACGTCTAAGTAGCAATGTATGAATTACCATCATTTCTTAAGCACCTGAAAATCCAGTAGGCACTGTAAAATAAATATTAAAAAAGCTATAGAGAGTCTCTGTTTGCAGGCTTTTGTTCTTAAGGAAGGTCACCATCCCCAGTGATTGCTACTCCCTATCTCTGAGGAGAATTGTTCTTGTTTTGCTTGCTGCCTTCATAGACCCTAGCAACTCTTTTGCTTCCTCAGCAGCATTTTACTTCACTTTGCGCAGCTCTCTCTTCTCCCTCAATATTTGCCTCCTTTTTTCCTCAATCTCTGTTCCTCAAACCAGGTCTCTTGTCAGGAGCCACAGGTGATTCATCTGCCATCTGGCTCCATTTATGCTTTACTAGGGGGCTTTAGTCTTTTAATATACTTCTTCTATTATGGGACTGAGACGTGTCAGAGTATATTCTTCAGATTCCATCATATCGGATGTCTTTGCCTGACCTCTCTCTGGGATATCAGATTGTATTCTCTTTCTCTTGTGTCATTCTCTTTTCTGTCATCCTCATGATATATGGCTCTGGTATTTTATATTAAGCTTTTGTCACACTGGTGGAGGCTACCAGTCTCTTTTCTTCCACTTTTTGATTTTTTTTCCCTTCTCCTTTCATGCTTCAATTTTTTATCACAGAATAAGTCCAGAGAGCTTTTCGGTGTGTTAACTTATTCCCACATACATTCTTCTTCTCTCTATAATACATTTGCCACTTTTGAATTATCAGCATATTTTTCACCTCAGAATAACAGATGAGGAAATAGGAGGCTGTGAAAAAGCATTTTCAGAAATGTAAAATCCTAAATAGCAAGCATGTATAAATAAAGGTTTATATGAAGTAACTAACAAGTGTCCATCAGTTTTGATGTGACAGAAACTTTAACTGCCATTGGTGTAACTACTCTGATCTCACAGAGGGACTGGGCCAGCTATTTCGAGATCCATAAGTAGTACAAGGTGGGCAGTCGCCCAGGACAGGTGTAAAGCTGAAGACTGCAACCTTTAGCATGGGGGGGGGGATTGTTACCATGGAGTTTGTTTTATTGCCTCTTGTTTTGTGCCACCTTGCCAGCAGCAACTTGAAACCTAGGGCAATTTCTCACTAGAGCTGCCTCGCAGCACAGCGCCGTTTGCCCCGACACAAACATGTCAATTTCACACCCGAAGCTCCGGGGCTGCATTTTGACTCGGTGGTTTGCCCGATTTCCTCCGCAGTTTCGTGATCCTGGTTTTTGAGGATCATGAAACTGCGGAGGAAATCGGGCGAAGCCCCGAGTCAAATGCAGCCCCGCAGCCTCAGGTTTGAAATTGACATGTTTGTGTTGGGGCAAACGGCGCTGTGCTGTGAGGCAGCTCTAGTGAGAAATCGCCCCTAGTCTTTTTTGTCTGTTGGAAGTTGTACCATACCCTGACATAAGAGGGTCTTACAATCATAATTAACTGAAATACCTGGGGTTTTTTTTTTACTCTTATATTTTCTAACATCTGGCCTGATGAAGAGTTCTAGGGCACTCAAAAGCCTGCACACTGTTATGTGTCATTGGGTTCTTTATAGGGATGTTGTTTTTGCCTTTTTGTAAAGGCAGGGTGCAATCACTCATGGCCTCACCTGCAGTGGACATGGGCATCATCAATGTGTGTCCATGTTTGAAATCAAAATCCATCAAATGCCCTTCTGCCTTGTACAATTCTTTATTTTCACATCATTTTCTGCTTCCTCAGAGTGCATTTGTCCCATTATATGCATGCATTTACCAGTGTTATTACTGTGTCACTTTCCTTGTTGGTGTTAATAGTGCTTTGCTTTCTACCTCCCAAGGTCAGTGACAATGTAACCCCAGGGCAAGGAACAATTTAAATACTACGGGGCCATTGGCTTTAGCAGAGGCACCTACACATATCAATTGGATCTGTGATTTTTTTTAAAAAATAAATCAATATCATTTACTATTTATTTACTTTATTTCTACCTGATCTTTCTCCCCAGTGGTGGCCCAAAGTGGATGCAATAGTGATATTGGGCAGAAATGGAGGCATTCAGACAGCTGAACAATACCAATCATTACAAAAGGATCCCAGAGAACCCTTCCTCTATAATTATGAAAAACATTGTTAATATTTTAGAGGCAGCACTATTGGAGGGCTATATTACATCTACATATGACTTCTTATGAGATACTGAGGGTAGGGTGCCACAGTTCTGTCTACTGCCTAAAATCCATAAAGGTAACTTCCCAACTCCTGGCAGACCCATTATCTCAGGTTGTGTATCTACTTTGGAACCTCTGGCAATGTCTCTAGATTCCTTTTTAAAACCACTTTTCCTCTGTACTACATCTTATTTGAGAGACAGAATGGATCTTTAAAAAAAAATCATATTAACAACTTTCAGGAGGAATTGCAGGAAGTTTTCTGTGTTACTATGGATGTTGCTTCTTTGTATAGGAGCAGTCCACAGAAAGAGGCGCTGGACTTTTTGCAGGATGTTTTGAATAAGAGGGAATGCTTTTCTAGCCGCCCTCATGTCCTTTTTATGCCACTTGGCTGAATTATGCTTGGGAAGAATTTTTTCCAGTTTCAAGGACAATTCTTTTGGCAAATTACAGGCACAGGCATAGGATGTAAATTTGTTCCACAATTAGCAAACCTATTCATGGACAAATTAGAAAACACCTTCATCCTTCAGAGTGACAATAATATCTATAGGGACAGCATCAACCGATATAAAAGGTTTTTGAAAGATATTTTCATCATTTGGAAAGGTTCAGAGGAGGTCCTAATCCAGTTTGAGCAGTATGCTAACACAATACACTACTGCATTAAATTTGAAATGGTATATGACAGGTCTAGGATTAACTTTTTAAGTGTTTTGATTAAAAAGAAAAGTAAGGAATTACACACTGATGTTTTCAGAAAACCCATGGATGCTAACTCTTTTTTAGCAGGTGATAGTTATCCTTATCACCTTAAAAGAAATTAACCTTTTTTGAGATGTTAAGGATTAGAAGAAATTGTAGCCACGATATAGATTTTTATAGACAAGCCAATATCTTTATGTAACAATTCAAGGATAGAGGATATTCTTCTAAAATTCTCAAACAAGCCTTTTATAAAGCTAAGAACACATCCACTGCAGCAGTTATGGGTTACCCAGTAGTGGACATTCAGAGGATTGGTCGGTGGAGGTCTTCCTATTACTAATCATATATACAGAATTGCAAAGTTTGATGGTTGTTTGGTTAGAATGGTTAACTGAGTTTTCGTTTCAGGTGCTGATGGCCACCGCATGAAAAAGAGTCACCGTATATGGCCACACCGGGCTAAGAAGACACCTATTGGATCCCGGTTGGGCCTTAGCAAGCTGGCAGATGTTGAATGGTTGGGTCGCAAAGGCCTGCTTTGGCTGGGCTCCTTCCACCGTTCTTTGAGGAGAGGCAAGGTCCTCCACCTCATGTGTTAGCAATACACCTGAGTGTTAATGACCTGGGTTGATAAAGGGCAATGCCCTGGTCATTCAAGCAAAGTCACACCTGACGATTGAAAGCTGGGGGCACAAATTGTTTTGTCTACAATGTTGCCCCACAAGGTTTGGCACAGTCATGGGGACCCTGGATGTATTAACCGGGCTAGGCAGAATGCCAACCATCAGCTTAGGAATGCCATGGAGGGTGGCTTAGGTCTCTTCCTTGTGCACCCTGACATACAGGATGAGTTTCAGGACCTGTCTAGGACAGACAGGATGCACTTATCCAACAAGGGCAATAATATTTTCATAGAGGACTTGCAGCGAGGGGTGTGGGCTGCCTTGGGCTGTTCGGTGGGTGTGAAGGCCTAAGCAGAGGCTTGGCCTTGGCTGTGGCAGTGTAGTGTGAATAAGAAAGCAGAAATAGTAAGCACCTGGGCACTTTCCTGTTGGAAATAAGGGGTCCACCAGAAATGGCCTTCAGATCTTGAGGCTCAGGGCTGGGAATGGGGATCTTTTTTATTATTATTTTATACACACAATAAAAACTGTATAATAACAAGAAGCATAACAAGTATAAGAACAAGTACAATAATAGGAAGAATTGCAAGAATAACACCTGGAATAATCTTACAAGAAGGAGGAGGAGGAGATTGGATTTATACCCCACCCTTCACTTGGAGTCTCAGAGCGGCTTACAAACTCCTTTCCCTTCCTCTCCCCACAACAGACACCCTGTGAGGTGGGTGGGGCTGAGGGAACTCTGACACAAACTGCTCTTTCAGGAACAGCTGTGCCAGAGCTTGTGACTGACCCAAGGTCACATCAGCAGGTGCAAGTGGAGGAGTGGGGAATCAAACC
>NW_015165327.1:51452-77430 GCF_001447785.1 Gekko japonicus
TACTGGTTCTCCCTTTGATGCATCAACTTTATAGACAGTTGGTAAAATTGGAGTTAGCACCTTTTTATTATTATTATTATTATTATTATTATTATTATTATTATTATTATTATTATTATTATTATTATTATTATTATTATTATTATTATTATTATTATATCACACTTCTATCCCGCTTTCCCCACAAGCAGGCTTTGATGTGGTAGAGATGGATATTGACTTACCAAGGTCATGAGAGAGCTGCGAAATGTTATCAATATCAGGGATGGGGAGGTTAAATCAGCACTAGTCTCGGGTCTTCGGCTTGTAGTTGGATGGTCATCTCACAGGGAGAAATAAATTAAGAGGCTCGACTGAAGGACAAAGGAGCTGCAGTGAGTTCTTCAGTTTCCCCAATGTAGAAGAAATGTTTGTTTGTTCCCCCAAAAGAGATGTTCTCAGAGAGTTTGCGGGATACAGCTGTTCTATTTTACCTGGCATCTTGATCTTGCTTGGGCTGATATGGAATCTTTTGCCCGCATTCTGGAGTAGGCTTGGGTCATTGCCAATTCGGTGTTGTGGTTAACTGTGTGGACTCTAATCTGGGAGAACTGGGTTTGACTCCCCACTCCTCCACCTGCAGCTGCTGGATGACCTTGGGCAAGCCATAGTTCTGTCAGAGCTGTTCTTGAAAAAGCAGTTCTTGAAAGAGCTCTCTCAGCTCCACCTACCTCACAGGATGTTGTAGGGAGGGGAAGGGAAGAAGTTTGTAAGCCATTCTGAGACTCCGAGTGAAGGGCAGGGTATAAATCCAATCTCCTCCCCCTCCTCCTCCCCCTTTCTTCTTCTTCTTCTTCTTCTTCTTCTTCTTCTTCTTCTTCTTCAGAAAGACTCCACATTCATGGTCGTGTGGGAGGTTTCCTACTTGTAGTCCCTGGAATTAAAGTCTGAACAGTTTCATCTGTGAAGACTCTGGTTGTAAAGATTTCAAAGGAGTATAAAAACTTCTGCATTTTCAAAAGCATTGAGGGAATTATTGTCTGGTTGAAAGTTAGGAGAACTTTCTGTGAGCCAGCTTTATACCTTCTTCACTGTTGGTTCCCCCTACAGTGGGAAGCTGTCTGTCCTGTGTTCTTGAGCCAGGAGGTTTGTTATTTGTTTTTTGTATAATTAAAGCCTCTCTCTCCCTTGTATGGTTGAGGGGGGAAAGGGGCACAGGGTCTCTGGAATTAAGGCATTTAAGTTTTGCCTAAGGTGGTTGAGTTTATCAGCAATGCTATTTAATTGTTGAAAAAATAGCCACAACAGTTTCACCAGTAAGGAGGCAGTGATCTCCTATAAACTTAAGCAGAAGATCTCTTAGTGGGTCTTGCTCATACCACCCACTCTCAAAGAAATCGTCTTTCATCTCTGAGGAAGATGAACAAAGTGGCTGTGAGTTTGCTAATCTAGTCTCCATTATAAATCCATCACCTTTAAAGAGGTGACGATTTATGGATAGTTGAATGGTTAGCACACTATCTAGGTCCAGGGCCTCATATTTGTTAGGAGAAAGAAAATCGGAACGATCACTTACTGATTCTTTCATTGGTAGATTGTTATCTATACACAGGTGTTTGGCTGGTTTAGTGGGGGACAAATGTCTGAGTTCCTCCTCATTCTTTTCTTCTCATTCATCTTCTTCTTCCCCATGTTCAGGTCTCTGGGCTGTTTCACTGAGGTATCCAAATCCTTTTAGTATCTTTTCTGATGATTTACAGTGGTTTAGGTTGTCCTCTGACTCTTATCGGAATGGGGATCTTCCTTTGGAGCTCCATCATTTGGCTTATCCCTGCAGGCCTTGCGGCTTCAGCGATGGCAGGCCAGGGGCACTGCCAATTTGCCAGGCTGCTGACTGAGAGCCACAAGGATGGGGCACGTATCTCACCCAATGGAGGGCAGGGAGGTTGTCAGGTGGTGACACCTGCATTGTGTCCTTAGTAAACATTCTCAGTTGGTGCCCTGCACCTTAGTAGACATCCCCTCACCATTTCACTGATCCTTCCAGCCCCCTCCCCCCCGACCTGCCTGCCTCGGAGTCGCGGGGGGGGGGAGCTCTCCAGGAGGCCTTCCCTCTGTAGCCACAAACGCAGAGGTTTTGGCTGTAGTGGGCATGTCCAACTCTGAAGCCAGCAGGAACTCCGTTCCTCTGTGTTCCTGCCCAAAAATAGCCCTGGTGATACCAATCATTTGTGTGGTGGCCCGGCTTAACTAGTCTGAGGAGGTTTAGATCTGGGTTTCATTTTAGAGTCCTAATTTTCAAATTGAATGCTCTTCCCCAGGCCTTTGCTTCATAAGCCATCTCCCCAACTTTGGTTCTCAGGGCTATTCCAGACACACACTGAGGTGTTCCCAGAATATTGTGTAGGAATCTTAATAGAGGTCTGTCAATATTGTCTGTTACTGCACTGATCCAGACCCCAGTGGCATATAGCATCTGCCCAGCAACATTAGCATAGAATACTTTGCCACAGGAACATATTGGCCACCCGTGGAATAATAAAATCTTGAGATGGCCTTTCCAGTACTCATAAGAACATAAGAACATAATTGACGCCAATGTTGGATCAGGCCAAAGGCCCATCCAGTCCAACACTCTGTCACACAGTGGCCAAAAATACCAGGTGCCATCAGGAGGTCCACCAGTGGGGCCAGTACATTAGCAGCCCTCCCACTGTTGACCCCCCCAAGCACCAAGAAGACAGAGCATCACTTGCCCCAGAGTCCCTATCTATACCTTGTGGCTAATAGCCACTAATGGACCTCTGCTCCATATGCTTATCTAATTCCCTTTTGAAGCCGTCCATGCTTGTAGCCGCCACCACTTCCTGTGACAGTGAATTCCATGTGTGAATCACTCTTTGGGTGAAGAAGTACTTCCTTTTATCCGTTCTAACCCGACCGCTCAGCAATTTCATGGAGTGCCCACGGGTTCTTGTATTGTGAGAAAGGGAGAAAAGTACCTCTTTCTCTACCTGCTCTTTCCCATGCATAATCTTATAAACCTCAATCATGTCACCCCTCAGTCGTCATTTCTCCAAGCTAAAGAGCCCTAAGCGCCTTAACCGTTCCTCATAGGGAAAGTGTTCCAACCCTTTTATCATTCGAGTTGCCCTTTTCTGCACTTTTTCCAAAGCTATAATATCCTTTTTAAGGTGTGGTGACCAGAACTGCACACAGTATTCCAAATGAGGTCGCACCATTGATTTATATAGCGGCATTATGATATTGGCTGATCTGTTTACAATACCCTTCCTAATAATCCCCAGCATAGCATTGGCCTTCTTTATTGCAGTCACACACTGTCTCGACATTTTCAGTGAGTTATCTACTACAACTCCAAGATCTCTCTCTTGATCAGTCTCTGCCAGTTCAGACCCCATCAACGTGTATTTATAGTTAGGATTTTTGGCTCCAATGTGCATCACCTTGCACTTGGCCACATTGAACCCCATTTGCCATGTTGACGCCCACTCGCCCAACTTTGACAGATCCCTTTGGAGTGCCTCACAATCCTCACTGGTTTTCACCACCCTGAACAACTTCGTATCATCCGCAAATTTAGCCACTTCACTGCTTACTCCCAACTCCAAATCATTAATGAACAAGTTAAAAAGCAGTGGACCAAGTACTGATCCCTGTGGTACCCCACTGCTTACACCCCTCCACTGGGAGAACTGCCCATTTATACTCACTCTCTGTTTTCTATTAATTAGCCAGTTTTTGATCCATAAAAGGACTTGTCCTTTTATCCCATGATTTTTGAGCTTGCTTAGGAGCCTTTGATGAGGAACTTTATCAAAAGCTTTCTGGAAGTCAAGGTAAACAATATCTATTGGATCCCCCTTGTCCACATGTTTGTTCACCCCCTCAAAGAACCCCCATCCTTCCGGTATAATATATAACTGGGAATCACTGTATTTTACTGATTTTCCTCATCCCACCAAGTTTCTGAAATACTCACAATGTCTATTTTTCCCTCCAACACCAAGCACTCCAACTCCCCGATTTTAACTTGGACACTTCTAGCATTTGTGTAGAAACAGCTATAATTTCCCATACAAGTTAAGCCTGCAACCTTCTTCTTGCTATCTCGAGACCTTGTCAGGCAGTCCATGTCACTAGCCATGGTCTCAGTGGACAATTTCAATCCACCTCCCTGTAGAAAAGCAACAGGTACCCCCTCATCTCTCTGAGATGAGCCAACCTGAACCAGAGACTTTTCATCTCCTGCCGGCTTTCCTCATAACAGTTCTAACGGCAGAGTTCAAGTGCACCTTCCAGGACCGATTTGCTTGAAAGATGATTCCTACATATTTTAAGTGCTTTACTTGCTCCATAGGTTGACCACTTATACTTCTTTATCTTCCTTTTTTTAAAAATAAAAAGGAGAACCTTAGACTTAGCAACATAAATAACTAATCCCTCTCTGGAACAATATTCTGAGACGGATCTATGAGCTTGCATAGGCCAACTACAGATCTTGACAAAAGGGCGGTATCATCCACATATAAGAGACATGGTAATTTAACATAGGCCAGGCAAGGTGGATGAAATTCATTTCCAGATATGTAAGAAGTTAAGTCATTAAGATATAAACTGAATAACAGTGGAGCAAGGATGCATGCTCGCTAACTTCTCTGTTCAGTGGAATATCCCTGGTCAGTTTGACAGCAGGACCACATCTCACCTGAGCAGTAGACTGAGTGTATAGTTGTTGAATCAGGAAGAGGAGGAGCTTGCCCATAGACAATTTGTTCAGTTTATCCCATAGTCTTTGTCTAGGCACTGAGTCAAAGGCTGCTCTGAGACCCATGAAGGTGATAGCTAACATGCCATCTCTTGAGTTCGTGAACGTATCTACAATAAATTGGAGAGAGTGGCATTCATCAACTGCACTGACATCTCTACAGAATCCAGCTTGCTCTTGTCCCAATATGGCTTCATCTTCCATCCAAAGAAGTAGCTTCTTATGAAGCAAAAAAGCGTTTAGTTTGCCCACCACTGATAGAAAACTTATAGGCTGGTAATTGTTTGGGTCAGTTGGATCACCTTTGTGTAGATGGGAACTATTATAGTGTAGTGGCAAGACGTAGGCATAATCCCCGTCTCATTGATTTGTGTGAATAATGGTGCCAATATCTCCACCCACCATTTGCTTTGAACAGCTCCACTGCTATCAGGTCAGATCAGATCAGGTCCAGGAGCCTTGCCAGATTTCATTTGAGGTATTAAAGATTTAATTTCTGATGCTGTGATTGGGGACCATCCTTAACCATTGGAGTAGGAGCTGTTTGGGCAAGGATATTATCAGCACATGAAGTCGCAAATAAGGACTTAAAATGTGCCTCCAACAACTGTAACAACGGAGCAGAGATCTGGTATTTAGTTCATTTGCAATCATATCCCAAAAGGTTTTAATGTCTTTCTGCTTGGAAACCCAGATTAGACATTTCCAGGAGGAAATTAAAGCAGCTCTTTTTTTGCTTTTTATGAGCATTCTGAATTCATGTTTCAACAAAAAGTCCATTCAAGTGTGCCTCTGTCAATGCATAGTTTGAATTGCCAGAGCATGTACCAAATTGCCCTTTTACGTGCCCTAAAATCAGTATCATCAAACCAATTGTCTTGCCTGCCCAAAGTCCCTGGTCAGTCCATAAAATGTATATAATGGTTGGAAATTTTTTATCAATTCACTAATTACACCTAGGTTCTCCTCCAGGGAAGAATGAATGGAGATTTTAGCCTTAAATTGACAGGCTTAGGACAGATTTTAGACTGTTTACTTCCTTTGTGATCTCATTATTGCAATGCACTGGCCTAAATTAATGATGATTTTGGCTCAACTGAAGAGGGATGGCAGATTGAAAAAAGTTACATGGTAGAGTGTTTACTTTTAACTGCAGAGGGAGATGATCACCACCCATGTATTATGTTGTCTCCTGTGAGTCAATCATATTGAACATGTTAGATGATACTATAACGTAATCAATGACACTGGCTCCACGCTGTTTAATACATGTAAAGTCTCCCTTGCTATCAATCCTCAGGCATTGTTAATAATTAGAGAAGCTAGCCTTTTCCCAGCACTGTTGATCTTAATGTTTTTAGATCTTCTTGGCTCCAAGCAATAGTTATTTATTGACTGGTCTTTAAAGCTTTTAGGGAAGAGCTCCTCATAGGTTGCACCAGTCCAAGTGTTAAGATCACCAGCCAGCATAAGCGGGGTTGATGGATATGTATCTCTAATATTCTGTATACAGGTGTTCAGTCTGCCCCAGTGGTACATCCATGCTGCTTTATATGCAATTGGGGGAATATATGTGTTAATCAGTATAAAAGAGAAGTTATGAAATTGCAGGAGTAAAACAATCACCTAAGGCAGTTCACTCAATAGCACTGTAACACTGACCGATAAACTAGTAGAGATCAAGCAAACAATTCCTGCAGACGGACAACCTAGTTTATTTTTTTTTTTTAAGCCTCAAGAGAATACATGGTGGAGTCAGAAAGATTTTACTAAGCTGCCAGGTTTCCTGAAGCAAGACTATATCATAGTTAGCTAGGAACTTCTTGGTTTCTTGGGATTCTCCTCTGCTTTCCCATCCTCCCATATTCCATGAGATGAGTTTCAGTTTCCGCATGCTGACACTGACTCAGTCATTCTTCTTAAATGGGATGGCATCGGGATAAAACTCATTAACATTGGATGAAGGTTGAAGAATTATGGCCTGCTCCATTAAGTAATGTTGCCCAAATGGGCTCAAGTAACTGTTCCCTTTCAGTATTCATGGTTATTAACAGGGCAATCTATTTCAAGATGTTTCATTGGAGGCTCATTCTCAACAAGGAAGTTATGAAATTGCAGGAGTAAAACAATCACCTAAGGCAGTTCACTCAATAGCACTGTAACACTGACCGATAAACTAGTAGAGATCAAGCAAGCAATTCCTGCAGACGGACAACCTAGTTTATTTTTTTTTTTTAAGCCTCAAGAGAATACATGGTGGAGTCAGAAAGATTTTACTAAGCTGCCAGGTTTCCTGAAGCAAGACTATATCATAGTTAGCTAGGAACTTCTTGGTTTCTTGGGATTCTCCTCTGCTTTCCCATCCTCCCATATTCCCTGAGAGGAATTTCAGTTTCTGCATGCTGACATTGAGTCAGTCATTCATCTTCTCAAATAGGATAGCATCAGGATCAGACTCATTAACATTAGAGATGCAGGTTGAAGAATCATGGCCTGCTTCATTAAGTAGTGTTGCCCAAATGGGCTCAAGTTACCATTCCCTTTCAGTATTGATGGTATTAGAGGGCAATCTATTTCAATATGTTTTGTCAGAGGCTCATTCTCAGCAGGTGGCAGGTCCTTTATACAAGTAAACTTGGCATCTTTAATCCAAGGTGCTTGGTTTTTTATATCAGTTAGAGCATGAGTGAGAGATTGTAAATTGGCTAACATTTTATCTTGTTCCTGAGAGGGCAAAGCTCCAAAAGAGGCAATTAGAGTCTCTTCAAAGGAATCATGCTTAGAAAGATCTCTAATAATGGGAGAACAGTTTCACTGGTTCTGTACCTCATGATTAGTCACATGATTAGCTTGATTCATCCTCTCTTCTACTGAGGGAGAAATAAGGTCCGTCAACAGTTCATTATCAGCAGGAGGCTGGGATGGCAAGTGGACAGCTCTGTTTGAAAGGGTCTTGCTTATACGGTTAAATTTGGCTCTTCTCTTTTGATCCAAGCCCTTAACAAGTGGAATTCTTTCCTTTTGCAGGTATGTCTGGACTGGGAAGACTCCATATTTTTAAAGATGTTTTTGGTTTGTGAGTATAAGTGAGGGAATTCTTGGGGAGAAGAAATTTAATTTAAATCTTTTGCCCTTAATTAGTCTTGGAACCCTTTCTATATATTTCAAGTCAATTGATGAGAAATGCCTTTGTAGCAAAAAGGAAAGATGTTCCTTGACTGCATGCTTTGTAGACCAATTAATCATGCAGCCTTGATAGGGGAAGATACTCAAAGCATTTCATTATGTTCCAAGATCGGTGATAGGAGGATGGGATGTGAGATACAAATATTGCCCTTGGGTATCTCCATCCATCCTTTCCCCCTCTTTCTCCTAAGTCAGCCCTTTACCAATTGCAGTGTTATGTAAGGATGAAGGTGGCAATGATTGTTCTGAAAACCTTTTGACTTCAGGGACTGAGCATTCCTTCCCACGTGGTTTCGTTAGAAGAGTACCAATCTGCTTAGTGAGTAGATCAATCCTTTCAATTTCTTTTTGTAACATTTCTGAGATTAGAAGAGTCTGAGATGCTCACAGAGCTAATGTCTCTGGTCTCTTATTTGTGGCAGCATTTTTCTCAAAATCTCCTCAAAGGCTTCCATGTTGATTGGAAGATCCTATTGAAAGCACACTGATAGGTCATTAGAATTACAAGGAGCTGAGGGTTCATTAGCTAAACAGTCAAATCTATTAGAGATTGTTGTTGGTGAGAGATTTTTTTTAAAAAAACTCTTCCATTCTACTCTGTTTACAGGCAGGCATGCGTCCCTCAAAGGGTACTGCCCTTTTCCTTCTCATAGTTGTTGATCATCTGATTAACCTAATTAATTTAAACAGTTTAGTTGGACCAGCTGGATTTGCTTGTGCTCTTGCAAACTTGTTAGACATATACGAACTATGACTCTTATGGAGCAAAAGCAAAGCTAATAATAATTGAAACCTAATTTAAAACCTAATAGTCAAACATAGAAGAGTAAACCCTAGAGAGCAATTCTATAAAATTTATTTTAACATTAAAAACTTCTACACTGAGTCTCTTTTAACTTATTTATGGAAATCACCTGCAAGCAACAGATTAAAAACAAGCTGAGCTATCTAAATTAACCAAGGTCAGCCTTAGACTAGCAAAATAAATCATTCAGAAATACCAGGAGAAACAATGGATAGAACAGGCTAACAAGCTCAGTTATGACACAGCTAAATTAGCCTAATTAACAAGATTTAAAATAATCTTGTCAACACAAAGCTACTAGCAGTAACATCCTCATCTAATCAGCAAAAATTAAAACTAGGCTGATGATCA
The DNA here is from genome assembly GCF_001447785.1 of Gekko japonicus. Classification (NCBI taxonomy): domain Eukaryota; kingdom Metazoa; phylum Chordata; class Lepidosauria; order Squamata; family Gekkonidae; genus Gekko; species Gekko japonicus. Next base: position 60,563 of record NW_015165327.1, read on the forward strand.
AATCGACAGAATTTGGAAAACAGTAAAGAAAAACAGCAAACCAGTAAGACCACAAACTAAGCACTAGGCAATTACCACAAAGCAGCTGAGCCCAGTCATTTATTGTATACAATGCCCATACAATTTGTTGTATGTGAGAATGACAATGTGGCTGACAGCAAACGTCACCAGCCCTGCTTGTGAAGCACTTCATATCCTTGGAACATTCAGATAAGGGCCTTTAATTCTGGGTCATAGAAAAGCTGCAAGTGCACTCTTCACAACAAGTTCAACTTTTGAAGAAAAGGGAATCCTTTTGGATCTTCATGTTTGATACTCTGGTGCCAAGAGGTTTGATGAAGAAATAGATTGACTGTGTGTCTGGTGTATTAGGCTACTTTTTGGATTGAGGGATGTATTAGGGTAAAGGTAAAGGGTTCCCTTGCTCGAAAGCCAGTTGAATCCGACTCTAGGGTTGCGGTGCTCATCTCTGTTTCAAAGCCAAAGAGCCAGCGCTGTCCGAAGATGTTTCCGTGGTCATGTGGCCGGCATGACTAAACACCAAGACGCACGGAACGCTGTTACCTTCCCACTGAAGTGGTACCTATTTATCTACTTGCAATTTCTTGCTTTCGAACTGCTAGGTTGGCAGGAGCTGGAACTAGAGACGGGAGCTCACTCCGTCATGCGGCACCTGGGTCTCGAAATCCTGAACTACCGAACTTCCACAGCCTGCAGTTCAGCGTCTTAACCACTTGAGCCACCGCAGCTCAATGTATTAGGGTGATGTAATTTTCCTCTCCCAGATGCTGCTGATTACATCTGGGTCATCATTTTTCTCTCTGTGTTGCATCACATTGTCCCCACCTCCACCTTTTCCATATAATCAAGGTTGTGGATTACCGTATTGCTGATTCTTTTCATATTGTATCTGAGCACTCCATTGGAACTTTGAGCATTGCAGATTGGGCCTAAACAGGTATAATATCGCACCATTTAGTTATTTTAAGTTGGCTAGACATCTTTTTTCTAAAATTCAGGAGTTTTCTTTAATTTATAGTTGTTTAGTCATATGTTTTTTTTTGTTTTAGATTCATGGGCAAATGAAATACTGCACACCTTGATGAGTGGCCCATGTTGTATTTTAAGAATATACTTATTTCTACTTCACAAGTGATCATTTATGTTTGAGTAAGGTACTTATCCTGATTTCATAAATTTAAAAATATTTTTAAAATTGTTTTTAACAGACATATAGATATTTTTCTGCTTCCCCCTCTTCTCATTTTTGATGTATTTGATGATTTTCAGGTCTGTTCTTTATATGATGAGTTTTATATATAGTTATGTCTAGTTTTTGGAGCACTCAGTTTGAAATTTACCACTGAGGAAGGCTCTTAGCCAAAACGTGTTTGGTTCTTGTATATGGATATATTTTGTACCTTTTAGCCTGTATTTATATGTTTGGACATTTGTCTTTATATTAGGTACTAGGAGCCAAGCCCATTGTAAAAACAATACAATGAGCTCTAGACTGGGTTGTGGATGGCTGTCCATCGGGGAGGCTGCTGGCCGGCTGGCTCCCTCCTCCCTATCTCCTATCACGGGGCAGGGGGCGCAGGTAGCCTGGGGTGCGGGGAGATGGGGAGGATGATGGTGGAGCCCACCACGGTAAGCAAGGTAGGAGGCACCTACGGATGCTGCACAGCATCCCAGCAGCTGCAGCATGCCTGCGGAGCCGCCACCACCTCCAGCTGGACTCAGCCTCTTCCAAGCGAGCAAACAGGCGCACGGCATCACCCATCACATAACCTGGTGTTCCTCCATCCTTGAGAGCACCACCGGCACCTTTCTCTCTCGCTCTGGCTGGCTGGAGCTTCCCGGCCACCTGAAAACAGAATTATATATAAGGAGAGAGAGGTCTTGTTCCCCAGAGTTAAAGCTCATCTCCAGAGTACAGAGGTTAGTTTACCTGGAGAAGAAGATGGATGCTTTGGAGGATGGGCTGTATGGTACCCCCTAAGTTCCCTGCCCCCCTTTGGCTCCTCCCCCCAAATATCCAGGAGTTCCCCCCAGCCCCCTATGGCCATGAGGGACCTGGCAACCTATTGACAATGCTGACAACAATCCTGCTGAGAGCCATTATGGTGCTGCGGATGTTGAAGTTGTTATACAAATTAATATCCAGTCAAAAAGAGAAGACTGAAGTCAAAATGAGCAGGAAGTTCTTGTATTTTATTGCAATGAAATACGGAAAACACTAGCAAAGGACCCATCAAAGCTGACTGCTTTCTGAGCCCAACCAGGAAATACATGAAGTTAAATACCTAAACCGACATCATCATATCATCATCATGGGAATAATATTCAAAAGGCATAATTGGTTACAAAAACTTAAATAACATTTACATAAAAATCCCCTTATTGGTCAAATGTAAGAAAGGTGTGCCTATGCAATAGTGTCACATATTTACTTGACATGACCTAAGTCATATCGGCCAAGGCTTGTTCTCACCCAAACAAAGGTGTTTTTCTCTGATACCAAGTAAAAGATCCTTTCTGACCCAGACACTATGCAGTTATAATCTAAACAATTAGAACCATGAACCTTAACTGGAAAAATCCCCAGACCCACAAAGAAGAGAGGCTTTCTATATACCAGGCCTCCATTACATTCCAATAAAATGTTAGATCTATAATGAACCTATAAAAACCAGTGAAATATGAATAATCCAAAAGAGGAAAATCTGTATACTCCCATATCTACTACACTGGAGACACCTCAGTTCAAATCTCCACTCTGCCCTGGGAGCTTGCTGGGTGATCTTGGGCCAGTCAGATACTCTCAGCCTAACCAGCCTCACAGGGTTGTTGTGAGGTTAAGGAAAGTCGAGGAGAATGTGGCAGGCTGCTTTGGGCCCCCACTGGCAGAAAGGTGGGACACAAATCAAGCAAAAAAATTAAAAACTGCTGCGAGGAGGGGCAGGTCGATGTTACCGGTGGCTTTCTGATGCGCAACAGCAGCGGAAGAAGAGCCCGGGATGGGGGAGATCGATGCAAACTGCCCCACTCAGTACAACAACTCTTCCTAGCTGCCTGCCCTGAAGAGGAGGAGGGCCTGCACAGTGGGGAGCACCCCGGGGGTGAAGCAGCAGCAGCCTCAGGCTACGAATGGCCTTGAAGCCAGAACCTGCCAGCCAAGGCAGGAAGTGCATGCCTCCTGGGGCCCCACTGCCCTTTCCAAGCCATGGTGGCAGGACCGAAAGGGGCCAAGTGCAGCACTTCCCAGGCTGGGTGGGCACTGGCCAGGAGGGGATGGGGCCGCCTTGGCATTGAGCGCTGTGTCAGGGCAAGTGTGTGGGGGCTCCATGGCAGGGTGTTTGCAAGGGGGTGCCAAGGAGGGCTGTGCACCACTGGGGCAGGAGGGTGACCCACCGGACTCCCGCAGCCTGCTGGCAAGGGCATGGTGGGGCTGCCGGCCAAGGGCCCGGCATCCCCACCTCAGATCTCTCTGTGGTGGGTGCAGGGCCCAAAGTGAAGTGGGGGAGGGTGACCAGCTCTGCCCCTAAGCCCCTTGGAGGAAGGAAGGAAGGGCAGGATCCAGGCATGGACAAAGCAGGGCGTTCCAATGTGACTCGAGCCGATGGTGGTTGGAGAAACAGACGGGCCGCTGGCCTTGCTGTGTGGCCAGTCTGCAGCAGCTCATTGTGTGGCTCCTTAACAATGGGACCCGCCAGTCCCTCTGCAGAGGCGTTTGTCTCCATCCAGTGAGGGCTCCAGACTCACTTCTGTTTTTCAGTTGACGACTTCGGTGCTCAATGCCTCGCTTGTGAGCTGCCAAGGTCCTTCGGGGAGGGGAAGCAACTGTCTTATGACAGAATTTCCTTCTGTGGGTGGGACTCAGGCAACAGAGTCAGTGGATGGGGACACCTTTTGATTGGCAGGTCAAGCAGCCAACTGATTTGGGAGCACATGGAATGTTGCCACTGCAAAACAGAATTATTATATAGGAGAGATAGGTACGTACATGTAAAACTATAAGAAAGTGGTTTTTAAGTGATATTTTAAGTCATATTTTAATTATATTTTATATATTAACTCTGTGTGCCTAGCTATATTTCAGTTTCTTTTTTATCTCAGCGTTTTGGTTACCTTTCTCATGTAGAGTTTTTTCCCCCCTTTTGGGTCACACTAGCAGTAGGCTGGCCCCGTTCATACGAGCCCATTTGGGACGGGAGTGGGACGGAACAGGGGCGGAGCAAACGGACGCGATCCCACCTCAACATCTGGGGAGCGTGCCGTCTCCGTCCCTGATCCGGCCCAAATGGCGCTACCCCGCTGCAAAAACGAACCACCTATCTAGGTGGTTGCAGCCGTCTGGAGCGCCCCAAGCCGGCTGTGGGATCGGCGGCGCGTCCTTGCGCCACCGCATCCCAGCCCCCGGCCGTACTGCGCATGCTCGGGCATGCGCAGTTCGGCAGCCTCCCCCTCCCATCGGGCTCGTCCTCCCCGGCGTCTGCTCTTGCCGGGGAGAAGAGGCGCTGCGGCCAGGGGATCCGTGGGATCCCGCCGCAGCGTCTCAACGTTGGAGCGGCTCTATTAGCCGCACTTTTGCTTCGTGGTTTCCCTGCCGTATGGCAGGGGCCGCTGTGTAGCTAGCACAAGGTCAGCCAGCAAGCTTCCATTACAGAGTGGGGATTCACACCTGTGTGTCCCAGTTCCTAGTTTGACACTAGCCACTCCACTCCACTGGTTCTCAACATAACCTATTAATTCCTTTTATCTTCCTTTCCCCCAGGATTCCCAGAAAGATGTAGTTGTGAGGTGAGCTATCACCTCAATTAAAAGCAGCAGGTAATATTTACTAGTTTAATTGAAATACTTGATAGGCAACATTTCATTTTGCCCCCCTTCCTAAACTCTACCGATATAAAGTCCAATGGGAGGATCCGATTTAGAGAAACAATCTCATAGTTTGCTAGTGAGCCCAATAATATTTTTGTCATTGTCCAGTGTTCAAGATATAAAATCTTGATCTGCTGCATTAAGAAGAAGAGAAGAAGAGGAGATTGGATTTATACCCCGCCCTTCACTCAGAGTCTCAGAGCCGCTTACAATCGCCTTTCCCTTCCCCTCCCCAGAACAGACACCCTGTGAGGTAAGTGGGGCTGAAAGAGCTCTGACAGAACTGCTCTTGAGAGAACAGCTCTGACAGAACTATGGCTTGTCCAAGGTCATCCAGCAGCTGCATGTGGAGGAGTGGGGAATCAAACCCGGTTCTCCCAAATTAGAGTCCGCACACTTACCCACTACACCAAACTGGCTCTAATGTCAAATACAGATGTTTTTTGAAAGGGATATTTGCCTAGCTATAGCTTTCCAACTGAGAGAAAAAATGGCATTGACAAGGGAGCAGTGAGAATAGGGGCTCTCAAATGGTCATTCAAACCCCAAACATCTCAGAGTCTTTAAAAGGGCTCATAAGAACAGGAAGCTTGAAATCCCAATTTGACTTTCCTTCCAGAAGCAACTTTCATTCCAGTGCAGTCACTGCAGAATTTTTTTTTTTATTAAACTCTCACTTTTGGGACTTCAACTTAGCAAAACAATTTTTCTGACTTTTAATTTGATCTTCGATGAGCTGCTCGATAACAGTCCTAAAGGCTCCAACAAAGCACTTAAGGTGATGGGTGTTATTAAGGCCATAATGAATGCTTAGTCTCCCCTCTGAGTGGAGATTCTTATTGTAGGCAAGTATTGTGCGTTTTATTTGATGCGTAAGTAATCTGGTACATTTTAAAAAAACGAAGTACAAGATAACATGGAGGCCTTGATTGGAAACAAAACTTTTATGGGCCATTTTCCAATTGCTTCCATGTAATTGGAGAATGGGGGGAGAGAACAGAAGAGGAATTGCTAGCTGGCCAGAAACTAAATGTTCCTGTTCTTAGAGCGGAACACTTGATGCTTTGATTTTAATATAATAGTGAAATTGGGGAGATTAATATAGGTTTGTGCCAGACATCTATTACAATTTAGGAGGTGATCACATTTTTCATTAGGACAAGATAAATTGTCTATATCACATTTTCAAAGAAGCCATCAGTGACACAGATCACTCAGTTAGTCAGGCCAGCAAGACATCTAAGGGAGCTATCAGTCCCAATCCAAGCTCCGCTGAAGTCACTGACAACTTGAACAAAGGTAGATATTCTTCAGAGTGCTTTTGGGACCACCAAAAGTTCATTAATTACCATATAATTAACAAAAAAGTGAGATTCTTTTGTCAATAATGAAACTGATTTTGCAGAATAAGTTGCCAAAGATATAGCAAGACTTTTCACCAAGGACACAACATATACCCTAGGGATGCCAGCCTCCAGGTGGGACCTGGGGATCCCCCAGAATTACAGTTCATCTCCAGACGACAGAGATCAATTCCCCTGGAGAAAATAGATGCTTTGGAGGGTGGACATTGTGGCATTGTACTCCACTAAGGTCCCTGTCTTTCCGAAGCTCCACCCACAAATCTCCTGGAATTTGCCAACCTGGATCTAGCAACCCCTACCCCCATCCACCACTGGTGGCCAGGGGACATCTGGCAACCTTGCCCCTGTCTATGTCTTAATGTTTGGCTTGGACATATCTTTCTGCTTGTGCAGTGTGCTCCTCGGTTGTATCCTCCATGAGAAGGAAGTGCCTAGTGCCAGGATTATTGCACCTTGAAATGGAGGACTGCCTCAGCAATGGAGAACTGCACTGCAAAAGTAGAGTCCAAGTCTTTGTTTTAAAATAGCAACTTTCCTTATACTTCAAATGTATCCAATGCCACAACTGAAACAATCTCTCAAGTGAACCATCTCATGTTTGACATATCAGGCCAAGGGTATCAGCAATGAAAATTTACTTTGGCATTGTTAAGAAACCAAGTAAGAAGGGAATCCAGGAATGACTCTACAAAAGAGAATGTCTGTACTACCAGATTTAAACTAGCTTAATACTGTCTCCCTACCAGGAAATAAATGGTATTTTAGTTCTTTGCATAGGATAATTGGTGTGCCTTGATGTGTTTCAGATGTGTCTCTCAGGAATGAACTAGGCCAAAAGTCATTGGAAGCTAGAGCATGGCTTAGGGCTTTTCAACTAAGAATAAAGTTTTCCTTTGACATAAAAGTGGATGGATTGCTGTTTTCTCTTAAACAAGATGTATATTATTCTGTATGGATGAAGACTATTGATACTAGATTACATCAACTGGGTCTCACAACAGCAGAAATTTTCCAGCTGGGTAAAGCAGAGATCCTCTCTGTTGTCAAACATCGGCTGATTTGGCACTAGAGCTGCCTCGATGTTGCGCCGCCGTTTGCCCTGATACTATTGGTCAATTTCACACCTGAAGCTGTGGGGCTGCATTTTGACTCGCGGCTTCGCCCGATTTCCCCCGCAGTTTTGTGATCCTGTTTTTTGAGGATCACGAAACTGCGGAGGAAATTGGGCGAAGCCGTGGGTCAAATGCAGCAGTGCAAATGGCAGTGCAACATCGAGGCAGCTCTAGTGCAAAATCAGCCTGATTATGAGACCACAATTATTTGTGCTCATAGAATATGTTCGACCCAATTCTTTGGTATTTTAGCACCTTGACTTCCTATATGAGACACTTAAAGGTTCCTCATTATGATAGGGCATTTGCTCTAGCTTACCTTAACATTAACTTCTCCAAAGTATTGTGTGTGAGATTTTGTCATATTCCGTATTCAGATTGTCTTTGTCCTTGTGGCCAGGGTAAAATTGATTCTTTCATAAAATATTGGAATATTCTTTTTTTACTGTGCTCCAGAATGATTGGATCTTACCTGTTTTGTCACATTTATCATTTAATAATTTTCAAACCAATGTTATTTCCTATCTGATGCTAAACAGTGATCAGAATATAACCTTATTAGTTGCTAAATTCCTCTATATCCTATTTTCCTTTTAAAAACTACTTTAGTATTCTTCTAGTCATGGCTCAAGAGCTATTGAAAAGGAAAGGAAAGCTTCTGGTTTTGGCAACTCGAATAGTTGGCATGCTCCTTTGGAGCTCCGATAGGAGTGGCCCATGACACGGCGGATGGGAGGGGTGCCGAATGATTTCGGACCCCCCCCAGAGTCCTTGGAGGGGACTCCCAGCCTGGAGCATGAGAGGTGCCTCTCCCGAGGCCAAGGCCAAGGGATTGAGGCTCCTCTTTGCCCCAACAGGTCCCACTGCCATGGCGCCATCATGGCACCAAGAGGCGTACACCGGAAAAGCGAACAAGTGATCTAGTGAAATTACAAAGTTCTCTCTACCTCTGCAGCTGGCGTGGAATGAAGCGTGAGTGTTATTTCTCTTTAACTGGCTATGCGGTTAAGCACCCATCTGAAGCTCTGATCTGTAATGACAGAGGGGGAGGGAGTCTGCCCCCCCACAACTTTAAATGAACTGTTTAAGCAAAAGAGGGGGCTAGGAGAAACGGCGATTCTGGATTGAATCAAGTAAAGCACAGACTCAACTAAAGCGACTTTATAAACTTTCATTGACTTTTAAAAACTTTTCCTGAACTGTAAACAATGACTAGTCAGGCAGAAAAGATGGCGACGAGACCGAAGCACTCTCCAGGAACTACAAGATCATCACATCCAGTTGCCAAACTGGAAGTAAATACTGACTTTCCCAATATGTTGGCTACAGCCCTCTGTTGGATCAGATGACTAATCTCAATAATAACTTTGAAGCGCTCCAAAAACAGCTGAAAGAGACTAATTTAAAAACAGAGGAGACAGCAAAATCAGTGAAAAAGGTTGAAGCCAAGACAAAAGCAATTAAGCAAAGAATGGAGGTAGTGGAGAAGGAGAGGACCTCTGACAAAGACCAGCTTTTAAGACTACAAATGGAAAAATCAACTTTTGCTCTGAGATTGCAAGGTGTTCCTGAACAGAAGGGTGAGAATCTGAAGGAAAACTTAAGTGAAGCATTGGCCCCAATGACAGGTTTAACTGCAGATGTATTGCAAAGCGATATGGATATGATCTACCAGACATATCCAGAATTCATCAAGACAAAAAACCTGCCTGGGGAGATAATGGTGAGATTCTCAAAAAGATCTACAAGAGATGTGGTGCTGAAGGCCACAAATGGGACAACCCTAAAAATCAAAGACTAAGAAATTAGAGTCTTAAAAGACATACCATTCAAAAGAAGAAAGAAGAGGAAACAGTACAAAAACTTAACCAGCTTTTTACAGAAAAACTCCACACCATACAGATGAATAATACCTAAGGGACTTGTCTTCAACTATAAAGATAAAAAAGAAAAGATAAGACTCTGTCTTAAAAGCAAAGATGTTTTTGGAACTGCAACAAAGACCAGTGAATGATAAGAGAACAACAGAGGAACGAGATATGGAAGAAGAAAGGAGCACTTATGGGTCGGGAGGTTCGGAATGCATGGCGAGTAGTAACCCTGAAGAAGACTCCAAATCAGAAAAAGGGGCTGCGGCCCCAAAACTCCTGAAAGTCCCATGGAAGTTCGATAAAAAGAAACATAGAGGAAAGAAATTGAAATAATAGAATTCTAAAAGCTTGAAAGTTTAATTGTTTAAGCTGTACTTACCTGATTTAAATATACAACTACCAGTTTGTAATAGAAGCTATAAGAAGTAGCTACATTCCATTAACATTATTATAGAGGGAATTTTGACTAAGCTAATGTTTAATCATATTATATGATCCTTGTGTAGCTTATCTTTTAGTTTAGTGTTTTGTAGTGTTGTAGTGTTTGTAGGAAGAAAATAATAAAAAATTGATAAAAATAAAAATAAAGGAAAGGAAAGGTACTGTAGTTCTGGGGAGAGGCCCTATGTATTAAGAGCATCCCTTTTGGGTAGAGCTGATTTTGAATTTCACTACTGCTGTTTTGACCAGACCCTTTGATTTTGCCTGGACCATCTGTAAATCAGACCTGTGGATTTCCATTTAGGTGTAATTTTCTTCCTTGCAACCTGCCTAATTACTAAGATCACATAGAGAGGTCATCTTGACTGCTTGTCTTGTAGGTACACAAGAAACGGCCTTTTCAGTGGCAGCCCCACAACTGTGGGAAAACCTCCCCAGGCACTCTTGATGTTTAGAAGGCAGCTAAAGATGGTTTTATTCATGAGGGCATTGATTTAGTACAGAGTACTTTCCTGGCCAAAAGGCTGAGAAGTGATGATCTAGTACTGCTTTCTTTCATAGTCAAGTTTTTTATTTTTGTAGAAAACAAACAGAACACAAACAAACATAAACACATAAATTGGGGGTTCCATTACATCATGGTCTTTTTAAGTGCCTCATACGTTGAATGTCAATATAATTTATTTGTTGTATTCTTCAGTGCATCTGTAAAATTTTAACCATGTATTTTCAAAACTTCCTTCAGTTTGCCCTCTCAGCATTAAGGTTGATTTATCCATTTCGGCAGTTTCAAGTATTTTATTTATGACTAGGAGCAAAGCCCATTGTGGAGGAAGACAACGAGCCCTAGAAGGATGGGGCACAGGCACCCCCAGTCCCTCGCTGTCTCCCCCTTCACGACCCCTTGGAGTCGAGGGATGAGGGAGTGGCCTGTGACTGGCTTCCCACCCGGGCATGTCCAGCGGCCTCCAGGCTACCTCCAGCAGCCTCCAGGCCAGCAGTGTGCCAGCCCCCGTCCAGTAAGAGCCCATCCAGCTGCCAGTAGTCAGGCTCGTATGGTGGTGGCAGCAGCAGGATCAGGCTCGGCCTGAGCCCCCCCCCCCATGCGCACTGGAGTGCTCGGCGCATCCATCATCCAGTGGCAGCCCAGGCAGCCACCTGTAGCTGGGCTCGGGCAAGGATGACCGCAGTGCCAGGATTGGGCTGAGCCCCCTCCCTCCCCCCACTGGAGCACCCAGCCCATCCATCGTGGGGTTACACACAGCCCGGGCGGCTACCAGCACTTGGGTGAGGACAACCACAGCGACACGATCGGGCTCAGGCCCCCAGCCTCTGGAGCACCTGACCCATCCTTCTGCTCCAAGGAGAATGAGGCCAAGATTGCGGGTGCCGCCTCTGTGGGTGGGACCATGCCAAGGAAGGCAGCAACACAGCCAGTGGAGACAGATGCCCTGTGAGTGACACACCAGGGCACCAACCAATTCGGGAGCGTGTGGAATGTTCTGGAGAGTGCCACCACCAAAAGGCTTTTATATATAAGAAGAGATTTCTTCTCTTGAAGGTACCTCATTTCTTCTCCAATAGTTAGCATACAGTATTCTTGCAGTTGTCACTACATGTATAATAAGATAGGAATCTTGCTTTTTACAATTTTCTGGTAATATATTCAATAAAAACAATTCTGGCACATAAGGTATAGTACTCTTTAACATTTTTTGTAATATTTCATGGATCCAAGACCAATATATTTTTTAAGTCTGTCACATGTCCACCACATATGGGGAGGGGGATCAATTTTTTTTGACATTTCCAGCAGTCATTTGGTAGGTTAGGGTAAAACTTTGATATTTTATCTGGAGAGATATACCATCTATAAAACATATTATAAAATAGTACTGGCCTAAGTTATAAAAGCTTTCATGATCTATTGCAGCAATGAAGTTTTAGAGATCAGTTATGACAAATTTATGATAGCATTTATTAATTTAAGTTCTTCTGCCTACCAGCAGTTTTATACTATTGATTTTACATTAATGCTTTTATGCAGGGCTATTTTTGGGCAAGAACGCACAGGAACGGAGTTCCGGCTGGCTCCCAAGTTGACCACGCCCAGCAGGAACTCATTAGCATAATAGGCCACACCTAATAGCAAAAACTCATTAAGATTGGCTACATTAGGGGTGTGGCCTAACATGCAAAGGAGTTCCTGTTACAAAAAAAGCCCTAGGTTTTGACAACAAACAAGGTAAACAGAATAAGAAGCAAAAGGTGTGTGTGGCTGGATGACTATACTTCTGGTAAGATGGGGGTGCAGCCTAATATGCTAATGAGCTATGCTCTCATGGGTGTGGCTGGATATGCTAAAGAGTTTCTGTTGTTGGGTGTGGCCTATTATGCTAATGAGTTCCGGCTGGGCTTTTTCTACAAAAAAAAAGCCCTGCTTTTATGTAATTTATAGCAATTCATATTGTCAACTGCCTTGAGTTCCTGTAAGGTAGAAAGGCGGCTAATAAAAGTTTTAAATAAAAATAAAACCATTGTATATTCTATTTACATATAACAGAATGATTCAGGAAGATTTTCAACAGAGAAAACAGGTCTGTGGATTATACTACTACTACTCACTAAGTATTATCTGTTGCTGTATGTTTTTAGCTTGCTCTCACTTCATTCTATTTCTGCTTACATAATAGCATTTTTTGCATTGTTTAACATGTCGTGTTTAATATCTAGACCTTTTCAGATTTCTGAAATCCTAGTCCTATTACATAGTTTATTACATATCTCCTCATTCTGTTCATTGTACTGCCTTGCATTATGTAATCCGCTTAGAATCACAGTGAGAAAAATGTACTATAAATAAATAAACATCACTGTTTTTATAAATGCCACACACATTGCATACAAAACTCACTAATGTGTACATGGTATGACCAAATCTGGGCATCAAAAGAAATGAAATTGGGAGCATTCATTCATCTCTGTATTGGAGAAGGGAAGCAGGAGAGTTCATGTGAAAGTGTGTGAAGAGAGCAAAAAAATCACAGCAGGCCTCTTGAATTAACTTAAGTAGCAGAAAACTGTGTTTAAAAGCATTTGTGGTGATTACTGCTTATCTTTTATACTAAGTAGCCTGAAACTGGGAGGGGGATTCATCCCCTGCTCTTAGATTTTGAACAGAATTCTCAGCACACTTCCAAACTACACTTCCCAGAATTCCTTGGAAAGCAATGAAAGTTAAAAGGCTATAAAATCAATATAAGTTTGTAGCATCACTATATCAAAAGAATTCTCACTTTCCACACAAATATGAACTTTCTGAGAATTCATGTAGCACAAATGTCTAGGCCAGACTAATTCAGATATTGTTGGATATTTATTCATGCTATTCAAAGCCTACAGTGGCATTTGAATTTTACTTCCCAAGGTAGTGAATACCCTCTCTGAAATGTTTATAAAAATGTTCTTCGCATCTGTGTTTTTGGTGAGAGTAAACTTAAAAAAAAAACTTCAGTCTTTAACTAAACTGCTAAAGAAATGAGAGAATAACCCTTTTAAACAAGAGTCTACTTTGAATTCCCAGTGGCATGTGTAGGGACTGATTGGCAATTTGATTGTGCCTTGTCAAATAATAGGTGTTCTTGAGAGCCAAGTATCCTTCAATTATCTATTCAGCCATCTTACCACTTCGATGATGTTTTCAACACACGTCCTCTAAACTGCATCTTGAGACTACTGTATGTCTCATATGCTCTGGTTGATTGTGATTTGATTTCATATTGTCATTAGTAAGCCCTTGCAATTCTAGGAGGAGGCTTTTGGCTCACAAATTAATTTCATTGCCCCTGCATTGTCTTACAATTGTCATGGAGCAATTGCCTAGAAACCATGGAGGAGGGAGATCTTTTTCTTTTTCCAATCTGAGAGAAGAATGGCTTAAAGATGCAGATAACGCAGGACTTCTTTTCTGGGGGAGCATGCCAGAAGGAAGGTCTGGAACCTCTTTGACAAAATTCTTTTAAAAATATTTAAAAGTTCATGAGTTTTCCGTATACAGATTGAAAGCTTCATTTCCCTCTTGAGAGTTCTGGCAACTCTTTTTCCAAAAAAGAAAAGCCCTGCAGATAAAAACGCTAGAGTGCAATCCTAACAAGATTACATCAGCAGCAATGGTTTGGATGGAGACAGCTGTGGTCACTTTGGTTGACGATCTCTGGATACACCTTGATATGGGTGGGGTGGCACTACTGATCCTGTTGGATCTGTCAGCTGCCTTTGACACAGTAGACCACTTGGGCCTGGTCATCTTCCTAGGCTCCCTGAGTGTGACGGGTATGGCCTTAAGCTGGTTCTCCACATTCCTCCAGGGTCGGCCCCAGAGGGTAATCATGGAGGGAGAAAGGTCATCATTGTGGGCTCTAACCTGTGGAGTACTGCAGGGATCAATTCTCTCCCCAATGTTATTTAACATCTATATGTGCCCTCTTGTGGAGATTGTCAGGAGATTTGGAGTGGGGTGCCACCAATATGCTGATGACTCCCAGCTCTACCTCTTATATAAGGATCAACGGTAGCTGGAATTCTGGTCTTGGCCTCCTGTCTGGATGCAGTGGTGGACTGGCACAGTGAGAGTTGGTTGAAGCTAAATCCATCTAAGACAGAGATTATGTGGCTGAGGAAGCCCAGACTGCTGGGGTAGCCACTTCTACCAACCCTTGATGGGGTCCAAGTTTCTACGGTCGACTCTGTCAGGAATCTGGGAGTATAGCTCAATTCTTTGCTCTCTATGCGCAAAGGAGTACATTTTACCATCTGCACCAGGCCCTCCAGCTGGCTCCCTATCTGTCTCGGGAGGACCTTGCCACAGTAATTTTTTCAGTAATCACTTCAAGGCTGGACTACTGTAATGCCCTCTATGCAGGGCTACCTTTGAAGATGCTTCAGAAACTGTAAATAGTCCAGAACACAGCTGCCAGATTGCTGACAGGAGTGTCCAGGTCAACACCTATAACACCATTCTTAAGGAGCTGCACTGCCTCCCGTTTAATTTCTGATGCCAATTCAAAGTGTTGGTACTTACCTTTAAAGCTCTAAATGGCCTGAAACCCTCATACCTTTGGGACCGCCTCTCCCAGCATGATCTTCCCCGCCTTCTCTGATCATCTCAGAATTTATTGAAGGTCCCTGGTCCATTAACTGTCTGCCTTCTGTCAACATGGGGGAAGGCTGTGACAGATCTGCAAGACAAAACAGGTTTTAAAGTGCTGTTTGGGACAGAGATTCAGAGAGGTTATGAGTTAATCTGGCCTGGAGAGAAGAGCTTAAGTGATTGGTTGCTCAACTCGCTCTCTGATTGGCCGGCATCAGCTTAGAGAAGAAATAAAACAGTTGATCTGGAGAGAAAAGATTCATTCACCTTTGGAGCCACTTTTGGTCTTGGTCTGAAAGCTAACATCTGGATCAGTAGTCAGAGAGTTTGACTTCTGGGGGAAGAGACTTTGGGAGTCAGTGATTTCTGTTGAGGAATTGTCAGAAAAGTACTTCTATAGAGAGAGACTCCATTGTCTAAGATATATTAAAACTACTCTGAGGGAGAATTCAGATTCTCAGTCAAGAAAGCTACGACAGTGCATTGTACAGACATATAGTACTGGAAGAGAAATTTGGCAGGAGGTTTGAGGAGTTAGAGAGAACTCACAGATAAGTCAAATAGGAAAAGGAGTTATTGCTTCTTAGGGACAAGATGAATAACTTCTAGCCAGTTGGAAAGGGTTGGGAAGAGAACCCTGGTCTGTGATAAAGGGGAAGAGGGAAAACCTAGATCTCTGAAGGGAGAGACCTAAAAGCACTAAGACAAAGCTATTCTCTAAGAAACTGTATTTAAGATTTTGCATAGCAGTTGAAATATACAACAAGCCACACCAACACTCTTGTTTGTTCAAAAACCTTGATTCTGTATATATATTTAAAAGTTTTACCTCAGCAACCTCTATAACTTCAATCCTCATATTTATATATTCCCTGCCTGTTTATTAAAAACTTTATTCTGTTTTGAACATTAATTTTGCCTAACATGTCATTTCATGAGGGCATTTTAAAATAAGAGTTCCTGTATTCCCTCTAGTTCCTATGCTGGGCCATAAGCCTAAAATAATATATGTGACAGGGAGGGACAGTTAAAGCTTATAAAACAGTTCTGAAGGGCAGCTCAGTCACTGAGGGAAACTAAAAATATTTTTGGTGGGAAAATCTGCCTGAGGGAAGGGAAATCGTCAGAGGTCTCTCATCATGACCTTCTCAGCAGTGGCCTCTGTCCTGTGGAATCAGCTGCCTGAAGAGATGCATGCCTTCTGGGACTTCCCTAGGTTCCACAGAGCATGCAAGGCTGCTCTTTTGGTGGCAGCCTTTGCGTGACTGTGGTCTACAAGGCTGCTGGTATGCTTCAGCTATGTCTTCACCATCCATGCATGTTACCCTGCTTAATAGTGGATAGATTTTAATGGGGATTGATTTTATTATAAAAGTTTATTTATTTTATTATAAAAGTTTATTTATTATATCTTTTGTATTGTTTTTATCGGGTATACTTTATATGCTGTTAGCCGCCCCAACTCCCATTAGAAGAAGAGGGAATGGGATATATATTAGATTCGTTGTTGTTCTTGTTGTTTATGGATTTTTAAATAACAAAAGTATGAAGATGCATATCTACCTATCTTAACCTAGCCGAAAATATTTAGTGGTTTGCTCTTGTACAAAACTATTGCACCTTAGTCAATGCTCTGACTGTATGCTTTGGTACTGTGCCTAGGGTTAGATTTTTTCTCATCACCCTTCCTTCTTGAAAGCACTGATTGGCTGATTTCATAGTGTCAAGTACTAGCATTGGTCATGATTGTTCCTTCAAAGTGCTGATTGGCTTGCCTACTGTACATGGTCCCTTTTGGTAAA
This sequence comes from Gekko japonicus, assembly GCF_001447785.1. Taxonomy (NCBI): domain Eukaryota; kingdom Metazoa; phylum Chordata; class Lepidosauria; order Squamata; family Gekkonidae; genus Gekko; species Gekko japonicus. The sequence continues at coordinate 77,186 of NW_015165327.1, forward strand.
GCCTGAAAAAACAACTGTCCCTAGCAAACTTCACATACTAAGGAAAGCAAAATTAAGAACTCATTCAATGAGTAAGGAGCTTAATGGAAAACTGATCCTCACCATCTTCTTCCTCTAGGATGTTTGCCCCCCAAGCCGGAATAACGAGGCAGACACAAGTGCTGGGTTTGAATATAGGGCCACTTTATTAACTGACAACCTTAACTGGAACCAAAGGCAAGGGCAAAACAGATTGCGTTATGGTC
>NW_015165327.1:82714-91093 GCF_001447785.1 Gekko japonicus
CACATTAAAGTGACAGGATTTCTGAAGGACGTTTGTAACATTCATTTCTAAGGTACAGCTCCCTAACAGCAGGCACATCTGTATATGAATTTTAATCCTTAATTATGTCAGCCTATTACTGGGAGAATTCTCTGCTGGGGAAGCCAGTCCTATCTTGTGCTTCTGGGGTTTATTTACAGCTTGGATTTCACTGGGGCTCGCCTCCATCCTCCTAAGAAGCTACCCCCCCACACACACAATTTGGTTTCTCTCCTTGATGCAAGACAAAAACTCTCAACAGCAGCGTTGCGCGGCCGCCCGCAGCCCACTCTCCTCAGAGGCTACCGTAGACAGCATGCCAGCGATCTCCCCTCTCTCTCTTTCAGCGTGCCAGCAATCTCCCCTCTGCTGCTCCGCCGGGCCGCCGCTGTGATTGCCAAGCCGCTCTCAAGCGGCTGCAACCCCGCCTTCCACGCCGGCGCTTCCCGGCCGCCCACAGCCCATTCTCCCCAGAGGCCACCTCGCACGCATTGTCCCTCTGCTGCCTAGTCGGGCCGCCGCCGCCGCCATCGCCCAGCCGCTCGTACACGGCTGCAACTCTCGCCCTCTCATCCAGCGTTTCCCGGCCGCCTGCAGCCCAGTTGCACAGAGGCCACCTCGCCTGTGATTGCCTGTGTGCTGCCTCGTCGGGCTGCCTCTCGCCTCCCAGCCGAGCTCCACCATGCGCTCCCCGGCCTCTGCAGGCCCAAAAAGGGGGCCACGGACCGGAGCTCAACCTTTGCCGACGACTAAACTGGACTGCTGGGGAGAAGACGCAGGGCCGTCTTTTACTTCTTCGGCCCTGCCGCTTCCGGATGCCCTTATATGGCGCTTTTGGCGCCAAACCCCAGCCTGCCTCATCCGTCAGGGAGGCAAAGGTGCTTCCCCAGCCCAACGGCTTGGCGCCGTGGGCTGTTGAATCGAATTACCACCTTCAGCTGTAGATCAGAGAGACAATCCATTCTTGCCTTCATTTGGTTCAGGTCTCTCTATTTTATAGCTCCAAATCATTCCATACATAAGAAACATGAAGATTCTTTGACTTTCTCCCCAAAGAAACCCCATGTTTTAATCGTAGCAAATTTCATTTCGTTAGAAAAACAGTTTCATATGAAATCCACGATGTTTCCTCCTATTCATATTTAATGTTTGTTTGAGAAACTTAATGTGATTGTACAATGAAAAGCAAAGAAATAAATGTATCAATATGAATTATTTAAATCAGAAATGCTTGCAAGCTGACACCCAGACTTTGTTTAATTTGCCTGAAACTTTAATATTACCTCTTAGTTCAGGTTTTAGAACTCATTCAACTTTTATCCTTAAAAATGGGGTTGCTTAAAAAAAAGAGAGAGAGAGAACATTCCTTAAAGTTCGGTTTGACTCACAGAGCCATTGAACATGTGGTGGCATTTGCATATTGGTCATCTTCTCATAGTGTTGAGGTTTAGGCTACAGAAGAAAAAAGGGGGAAAGACTGAACCTAAACCTAGAATTCAGAACCTAAAAAGGTTAGTCAAGAATAGACGAGGGCCAACTCTAAAAATCTAATTATGAAACATACAAAAATATACATGTATTTATTCAACATAAATTAAAATAACAAAAAGGGCCCATTCCTACCTCATATACAAATATAAAAACATACAAGGGCTAATAAGATAGACCTAACGCGTTTCGGCCTTTACAGGCCTTCGTCAGAGGTCTAATACAGACAGAACATGTTGGCTGATATGCAAAAATACATACAATCATACATATATGGCATAAAGACCAGAAACCAATTGTTCCAAAGTTTAACCACTGGGCAAAGAAAAGAAATACAAAAATACAAATGAAGCCTCCAGTGCAATCACATGTCCAGTAGTACTTCTCTCTGGTCAACTGTATATTCTTCTGAGATTGTACAGCCAAATGTTCCCAATAAAATGTTCCATGCACACAATCGGCCTTTCTCTATGGTTCTACAAGCCTATATATGCTACAACTGTAACCCTATACACAATGATGGAATTCATAGAAGCCTGATTCATCATGGGAAAGGCACTAATACACCTGGAGAATCTCCAGTTCAGTGCCTGTGGCTGTATATCACTAGCATGAAGTGTCTCCAGTGAATGAGACTGAGCCATTTGGAAAGAAGGTTTCAAATAGTACAAGAGTCACACAAAGCACCCACAAAGCCCGTAGCCAGGAATTTTTTGCTCGGGGTTTTGTTTTTTGTTTTGCTCGTGGGGCACTAATGAAGAAGAAGAAGAGAAGAGATTGGATTTAAACCCTGCCCTTCACTTGGAGTCTCAGAGCGGCTTACAAACTCCTTTCCCTTCTCCTCCCCACAATAAACACCCTGTGAGGTAGCTGGGGCTGAGAGAGCGCTGAGAGAACTGCTCCTGAGAGAACAGCTCTGACAGAACTATGGTTTGCCCAAGGTCATCCAGAAGCTGCGAATGGAGGAGTGAGGAATCAAAGCTGGTTCTCCCAGATTAGGGTCCACACACTTAACCACTACACCAAACAGGACAAGTCCTGTATCACTAAAAAAAAGTTTCAGGTTTATTATTGGTAAAACTAACAGTAGAGATTCTTACTGGGCACAGCTGTGAGTACTATAGCAAGAACTAGGGTTGCCAACCTTCATGTGGGGTGGACTCTACTGCATTTTAGCCTTGTCTTGTCTTTTACCCTGTTGAGTAAGGGTTCATAGTAATGCTTTCATGGCACTTTTAATCAGTGAAGGAACTGTCTGGATAGGCTTAAAATGGGGTAGCTCACTTGTCTTAACTGACACGGATTAACTAATTATCCTAGTAGAGAAAAAGAAAGCCCCATGTGTAAACAAACTCTGAATCCTAACACACGTAACTTCCCCCCCTCAGCCCCAACCCAAGAGCCACTCCTGCCACCATCCAAGCCACACACACATACACACCAACTCCCTCCTCCCCAAGAGACATTCCTCCTGCCATCCAAGCCACACACAAACACAACTTCCCACCTTCCCCTCTCCCCCAACCCGAGCCACTCCTAACATCAACCAAGCCACACACACACACAACTTCTCACCCACCCCCCACCCCAAGAGCTGTTCCTGCTGCCATCCAAGCCATGCACATACAACTTCCCACCTTCCCCCCTCCCCCTGACCCAAGAGCCAGTCCTGCCACCATCCAAGCCAAGTGGCACTCCCCTCTCCCCCCCTCCTGGGGGGCATCAGCAAAGGCCTGGCCAGCTGGCCTCCCTCCCTCTCGGGCACTGGAGGCAGCTGTACTTACCTGCTCAGAGCAGGCTGCTCCCCAGCAGGCAGTCGCTGTAGCCTCACAGCCTCTTTCAGCTGCTTCCTGCTCCCCAGTGGGGTGACTGCATGCCAGCTCTGAGGCAGTAAGCAGTAGGAAGAGTTGGCAAGGCTGCGGCAACTGCCCATCAAGTAAGGAGTATGGTGCAGCGCACTGGGGATGGGTGGAGGTGGGTCTGGCATCCTCCCAGGGAGGGCTGGGAGGTTATCCGAGGGGGCACTGCCCCCAAAGCCCCCTGTGGCTACAGACGTGGCACCAACACACCCTGGGATAAGAATATGAGACTAAGACTTTGGGTTAAGCAAAGCTGCACAGTTTTATTAATGATGTTTGATTTGCAACACAATTATAGAAAAAATTGACCGACTTCCCTTTACTTCAGCTCAGGTATGTTCCTCTCTTTTGGGCAATGCCTTCCTTACTCAAAGGCTTGGATGGGGGAAACTCATTGTTTATTTCCATTCATCAACCACAGGAGACCAGAAAGACCTACCGGTGCCATTACTGTTCCTTGCCAGTAGACCTTGATGTCAGTGAGCCTGCAGAGCCCTATGTTGGGGCCATTGTGAGTTGGTCATAAACTGGTGATTCAGGTAAGGTATTTTACCACACTGTCCTCTTAGCATATTCTCTGTGTTTATTCCATTTGCCCTCCGCTGAAACTGCCTGTTATAATCTGTTATATATAGCAAATTATAAACCACTGAACCAATTAAATCTCCTGCCCAACAAAATAGCAGAGAACTCACAAAAAAAAGTATTGCCCAATGGCCAATCTAAGCCGAAAGAAAATTCCTACTTTGCAACTTTCTTCAACTCACTAGATATGTTTGGTCATATATAAAGTGGTAGAATTGCATTGTGAGGAGCTGCAGCCATTTTGAATATGGAAACCATGAGGCCCTTCTGCCAAGATAGGATTACTGAGGGAAACCATTAGCAAAACTAAAGCAGTCATGACTGATTTATTTATTTTATTAGACCCACATCCTGCCCTCCCCACACTGTAAGCTCAGAGTGGGTTCCAGACATATAGATCTGCAATTAATGCAGATTTACAATATACAATAATAACACATATCAACAATCCAGTAAAAATAAAAAAAAATCATAACACTTTAAAAACAACCAGCATGCCTCAATAGACATTAATTGGTTCTGGCAATGCTGTGGTTCCAGTCAGGGATTTGAGGTGAGAGGCCAAGGTGGAATTAACAGGTAAAGTATGTTACATCTACCTATTTATGCAGGTTTCATGTAAAAGCCCAGTTCCTAGGCAGGGATCCAAATGTCCTAGCAGCAAATCCAGAAGATAAATCCAAGTGGAAAAGCATGTCATGAAATTTCCAGACCCAAGATCTTGTTGGTTGTAAAACAGAGGTTGCTCTGGGCTGGTCAGAAAGACTGCCATGGTTCCAACAAGCATCTGTAAGAACAGCTGAGTGGAACAAAGCAGAGGAGAGTTTCACCAAGGTGGGACACCATAGCACAGGGTGCATGGCAGGGTCAGATTACACAAAACGATCACAGATTGGGGAAAGAGGCTTGGTCCAATTATAAATTTGGAGGCTTGAGTTAAAAACAAAAGATTATCTTCATTCCAAGTTTGGATAGGGGGAAGGGGGAGCAGATGAGCTCATAGGTATACCCCATGAACGATTAAAGGTGGTTCTTGGGAACATTTCCAAATAAGGCAAAAAAGTGGAGAGAAGTGGAGAAAAAAATGTATTGGAGCCAATTTGAGGTAATTCTTTGAGATGAAATGCTGATTCCAACAAATTAAAGTAGACCATTCTGGATGATAACTTCTTTGTGAAGAATACAAATATTTATGTCACCCGTAGCTAATCCTCAGAGCTAATATAGCAGAATTTCTTTGTACACTTAGTACTCTGATTAATCACTGAGGTCCTAATTGTTTGGCTAATAGCCAGGTAGAGGGACCTTTTTGTTTCTTTTTGAGGCAGCTATTATCTCCAATGACTGTGAAGTAGGTATAGGCATGAACCCCAGTTCGTGGTTCGTGAGCCAGAGGTTGGGGAGAGTGTGTCTCCCACAATCTTGAGAGGGTTTGTGTGGGCTCCAAAGGTATTTAAATACCTTTGGAGCTTACTTCTGGGTCCAGCAGCCCAACCAGCTCCAAAGGCATTAAATACCATCAGAGCCCACCACCTGGCCATGGCCCAACCCGAGTAAGCTCTGAAGGCATTGAAATGCCTTTGGAGCTTACTTCTGGGTCGGGCTAACTGACTGGAAGTGAGCTCTGAAGGCATTTAAATGTCTTCAGAGCCCACCTCCAGGTCAGGCTGGCCCGACTGAGCTCCAAGAGTGAAGAAGAAGAAGAAGAGATTGGATTTATACCCCGCCCTTCACTCGGAGTCTCAGAGCGGCTTACAAACTCCTTTCCCTTCCCCTCCCCACAACAGACACCCTGTGAGGTGGGTGGGGCTGAGAGAACTCTGACACAAACTGCTCTTTTTCAAGAACAGCTGTGCCAAAGCTTGTGACTGACCCAAGGTCACATCAGCAGGTGCAAGTGGAGGAGTGGGGAATCACACCTGGTTCTCCCAGATTAGAGTCCACGCACTTAACCATTACACCAAACTGGCTCTAAAAAGGCCTTAGAAGCTGACTCTCAGAGCTCGGTCGGGCCGACCCGGAGGCATGTAAATGCCTTTGGAGCTCACTTCTGGTGGGGCTTCAGCCCCATGAACTTCCCAAAGCATGAACTAGTTTGTGCAATGGAGTAGTTCATGGAAGTTCATGGAAGTTCATGGTTCAGGGTTTGTGAAAACCCCAAACCATCAACCTCCACAAACCTCCATTTTTCCAGTTTGCGCCCATCCCTACTGTGAAGACATCTTTGTTGGATTACACCCCATCTTGCCATCTCTCTGCTGGCTCTCATCCTTTGGCTTGCAGATTGCTCAAAATTTGTTTTTGGGCATCATGTAACTGCCAAAGAAGAGCCGGTCAGCAGCAAGCTGGAAGAGAGGGGGAAAGACCTTTTAATTATGGATCTCTTTTTTATCTTCTTAGTAAAAGAGTTTCTTTCTATTAATGAGCAAAAGGAAACAGAGCCACTTTAATGTGTTCTAAGTGTCTCCAGTTTGCTATTCTATTAGAGTAGTAACATAAATTGTCCCCATGGAAGAGAATGTTAATTGGATTGCTCAATACCAACAACATCAACTTGTATTTGGCATTTCACCAGCTTGGCAGCTTTCATTCCCCATAAATGCTACACTTCTGTGTTATAAAATGAGTAGCAAGGCAGTGCAATCAATAGCTTGTCAGATCTATTTAGATGTAGCAGTTCCAAAATAACTTGATGTGCTACAGGGGGGATAAAAATATAAAACTCATCCTAAAAATAATGTAAAACAAAATCATGGCCTCCTGTTGCAATCAGTTGAACAGCACCAATTCCTCAGTTTATCAACATTTTTACTGATGACTCTGATTGAAATTTAAGGAAACGGTAAACAGATGTTTAAAAAATCAGAGGGAAGCATTAGCAATGACTGATGTTTAATTATATAGTGGGAATGTTCTCCTGTTGCAAATCTCATTTGAATTAATGAAAGCTATATAATTACACATTTATTTCATAGGTGTTTGCACAGGAGATCTTCCCCCCAAGACAGTGGTCCGGGTAGCTAGGACTAATGAGAAACGGTTTAAGTAAAATGCACAGCATTCAAAATGGATCCCCAAATAGTCAAAATTAGCAGGCCTCTTGACCCTGTCATGCATCTAATAATGTCATTGGACACATAACTGAGAGTTCCTTGATGCTTCTACATCTACTCTGCCCTGTCAGACTGGACTAGATCCCCATACTTATGCCCAGTAATCTAAGGGGAAGGGGTCATGGCTCAGTGGTAGAGTCCCTGCTTGGCATACAGAAGGCCCAAGGTTCAATCCCTGGGCTCTGCAGTTAAAAGGACCACATAGTATTTTATACGAAAGATCCCAGAGAGCCACTGTCAGTTTGAGTAGACAATATTGACCTTGATGGCCCAATGGTATAATGCAGCTTTGTGTATTCAAGAGAACAAGAAACATAGAGAGCCTGTGATGGCATATGAGATATGAGGCCTCTAGTCCCTATGGATGCCTAATGACCTCCTGAAGGGCCATGTGAAGGGATCATGAAGAAGAAGAAGAGAAGGTTTTTATACTCTGTTTTTCTCTACCTTAAGGAGTCTCAAAGCATTTTACAATCACATTCTGTTCTTTTCCCTACATCCCTACAACAGGCACTTTATGATGCAGGTGGGGCTGAGAGAGTTCTGAGAGCATTGTTACTGGCCCAAGGTAACCCAGCAAACTTCATGAAGAGGAGTGGGAAATCAAACCTAGTTCTTTGGGAAGACATTAGAGAGATGTTGCGTTGATCCACATTATTGTCATTTCTGCAGTGCTCCATCAAGAGATTGGTGATAACACCAACAGAGAGATAGAGTTGATAAAGATATCTGAAACCACTTGTTAATCCTAGGAAAGTGTGTTCTCTTTATCTCTTGTATCCCTTGGATCCACACATTTTTAAACAAAGGAGTGATAAATGCTACTTAGGAGCTTGAAAAATGAAGACTTTTTCATCTGTGTTAAGTCGTGCGCTTAACAAAGAGTCGGAGAGTGATTCAGCAAGAATTGCGGTTTATTCTTCAGCTTAGTTACGATCGCCAGCCAGAACCATCATTCGAACCACTCGAGCCGAAGGACAAGCACTGGCTGCTCTGTATTTAAACATTCCCGGCTAGTTTAGCCACACCCCCTGTACAAATAACAACCTATGAGGTTGAAGATATAATGCCCAATCACAAGCGGTCCCGCTTTACAGCGTGATTGGTAGACACTCTCTGGGCTAGGGCTCCTATTGGTTACATTAGGATCCTAGCCCAGGATGAAGCTCAACATGGTGTTTCAATCAGTCGATTCACACATCAGTATTTACACAGTTCACATAGCAGTTATATACAATGCAATACATAACAAATCCCTCCCCCCTAAGCAAAAACATTAGGAACAATCGTAATCGCTTAAGTAGGTGGGCACTCTG
>NW_015165327.1:95201-168908 GCF_001447785.1 Gekko japonicus
CGATGTCGAAAACGCCCTTCCCACACGAGCTGAGTAGAGTCGCCCTCTTCTTCTCCTCCGTCGTGATATCATTCGCCTCCAGATGGAACTCAAACCTCGTGAGGTAAGAGTCCCAGTCTTCAGTAGTCGGGTCGAAGCATTCGAACTTCTGGCTGCTCGCGGCCATCGTTATGCGCACAGGCGGAGCCACCAGAGCGGGTGGAACCTGTGGCTGGCCGGCCTCGGCGATCTCCTCGTTGTCCGACATGGGGTCCGTTCTAGCGGGGCTGCCTACCCGCACTAGCATCCCATCCTCGTCGCCAATTGTTAAGTCGTGTGCTTAACAAAGAGTCGGAGAGTGATTCAGCAAGAATTGCGGTTTATTCTTCAGCTTAGTTACGATCGCCAGCCAGAACCATCATTCGAACCACTCGAGCCAAAGGACAAGCACTGGCTGCTCTGTATTTAAACATTCCCGGCTAGTGTAGCCACACCCCCTGTACAAATAACAACCTATGAGGTTGAAGATATAATGCCCAATCACAAGCGGTCCCGCTTTACAGCGTGATTGGTAGACACTCTCTGGGCTAGGGCTCCTATTGGTTACATTAGGATCCTAGCCCAGGATGAAGCTCAACATGGTGTTTCAATCAGTCGATTCACACATCAGTATTTACACAGTTCACATAGCAGTTATATACAATGCAATACATAACAATCTGCTTTTCCACTTCACAGCCCTATCAAGACACCTTGAAGAGGGCTTCTGGTTTTGGTGCTTTAAACGATGGTGGTGTCTCTTGGTTCCTCTGAGAGACGTGTGCCATGAATCGGGGATTAGGAGGGAGCGTGATTGTGCATGCTCCCCCATGGAGCCCATAGACAATGGGCTTCTAGCCAAGGGGCTTTGGAGAGCCCTACCTCCGGCTGGCAGCCGATACAGGGGGGCTACTCTCTGCCCTGAAGGTCCTGCCCTGATTCCCAGTACTGGATTAGAAGCGACCACTGGGACAAGCATTTGGAGGTTTAGCAATTTTCTCTGCCTGGCGTGATCCCAGGGGCCGTCCTAGGACCTGGTGGATCGATTCAAGGATTGATGAGTGAATTGCCGTTGAAACGAGACACTAAAGCCTAGACGTGAAGTCCCTCTACTATAAGTGTATAAACGGAGGGGGGGAGAGGACGCCCTATATCCCGACGTTTTAAGCAAATGCAAAAGAAAGGATGGAGGGACTGATCAAAATGTGGCGATGGACTGTAGCGAAGAGTTTTTCTGAAAGAAAGCTGAGCATTTAAACAGACCTTAGAGACTTTAGCATTCTTTCTCGGCTGATGTAAACATCCCCAAAATATGGTGACGAGAGGCGAAGAGGGAGGCAGGATCAATGCTTTCTTCAGGAAGGAGGACAGTGGAAAGTCAGGTCACGTGACCTAACCATAGACTCTGTCTTTAAAGTGAATCATGGGCCCTCTGGTGGCTAAAGTGAGAAGCAACCTGGATCTGTACTAAAAGCAGCTACACTTGTAGGATCTTGAGCATGACCTTGCTAGCATGTGATATGAGTGCAATTGTGCGATAGTTTGAACATTCAGTACTACTTTTGTTAAATATGTACCACCTTTCTCTCCTGAGTTAAAGGTTCTCACAAAAGCCTTTCAAGCCCTTTTTTTAAAAAGCTTTTTTGTGCCCCTCCAGTTTTCATCCAAATTTGTTTATAGGTGTGCAGTAAGTTTACAAAGGAAAAAGAAATCAAGAGACCAAACAATTGCATGCCATCCTAAGTGATCTGCTATGAACCTGTAATCAAGAGGCAGAGAAGAAAATGCCTAGTCGGTTGAGCTTTGATAGATTGAAGTCTGACAGTGTCTTCCCTCATTTATTTTTATTTTATATTTACTCACTGTCTAGATGTTGTATTTGTGAATAAAATGTTCCACTTGCCTAGAGGGGTAAACAAATCTATGTGACTAAGCTCCATAATAACTGTGATATTCTCATCTGTAGGAAGGTGCTATGATAGCTTATGTGACTTACCAAACGTGCACACCGAGGAACCCTAAGAATGTAATCATCCTAATGCTGAGCAGATCAGCCTCAGAGCTTGAATTGCATTTTAAATCACTCAAAGTTAGTGCTTCAAAAACATCATATGGTTCATGCTGTCCTCTCATGAAGGTCTCTAAGGAGAATAAAAATATCAGGCACACAAATATTAATCAGCACAGGCGTGTGTCAAGATTACAACTCACCAGGTCTTGGCTCAAGCCTCTTCATAAATTTTCCAAGGGATGATGTGATTTATGTCTCCCTTGTCTGCATGCAAATAACTAGTCACTGTTCCAAAACACGCACATTTCCTTTGAGTGTTTTCACCATGGAAAGATAGCTCTGGCTGTTATATAACTTACCGGGAGAACAGAAGTGAACTTCTGAGGTCCTTGCTTTCAGGGTAATGCCCCAAAATAAGGGAGTACTGAAATATGAGCCAGCTCCCCCCCCCCAAAAAAGCCCCTGTTCTTGAAGGAGAGGGGACACCTGAATTCATATTCACAAGTGGAATTGATTCACTTCATTGATTTATTTAGTGCAAGCTTTGGGTGTCTGGTGACTGGAAGCTACTACATTTTATGTGGCAGTTAATTCCATATATTTCTGGCAGATAGTACCCATGATGGGAACAGTTGTGGCATAAACATGTTATTTCCCCTGTCATGAATGTTCTAATGTTCAACCAATGGTAACAGTGGTACATTCTCCATCCAAACCCTTTTAAGGGCTCAGAGCCTGGTTCCTTTCAGAACACAACAAGTGGGGGGCCTGCAAGGATTTGAAGGGGGCATCTCAGTTCCCCTCCCTCACTACATCCTCTTTCTTGTTCCTGAAAGCCTCCATAGCCTCTCCCCTTATTTAAATTTTTCAAACTTTATTGGATTCAAGATTGCGATACAAATCTAGTGAAAACATCCATACAGAACACGTTCTCAAGCCAGTGAGTTATAGTAACAAGTCTGGTACATATAACATCCTATACCCATTATCTGCTTTGCAGAAACCAAAAAATATAGACCATGTGGGAGAAGGTATCAACTTACACAGTTCACCTATAGTGAATTCAACTAATTACCCAAAGTAGAGTGGGTACTGTGTAATTATGAGGAGGAAGAGAAGTGATGGTGAAAAGAGAGACTCTGTTATTCATGAGAGGTCTCAACAGCGGAGAAGATCAAAGGGTACATTATAAGTGTAGCCAGGTATGGTAGCTGACATTAGATGAAAGGAGATCTTGATCTTCCATAAATTGCAAAACAGGGACTCAGGTAAGAAAGCCTCTCCCCTTTCCCTGCCTCCTTTTATCTTTTCCACTCAGGGCCAGCCCACTCACTAGGCAAACTAGACTTTTGCCTAGGGCGGGGGCCATCATGGGGGCACCAAACTGAGCTGCCCTCCCCCTGCCCCCGCCAAAAACTCATGCCGCGCACCCTGGCCACCGCTTCTCTCCCCCCCGATTCCCAGTGACTCCTGTTCCGACCATGTGGCCTCTGCACCAGAGGTGCCCCTGCTGCCCGGGCAGCCCTCCCTCCTTCCTTCCCTCCTTCCTTCCCTCCTCTCTTCTTCTGCCCGGCGTTGGAGCAGCACCTTTCACACTGCATGCCCATGCCACTGCCACCTCTTCTCTCCCCCAATTCCCAGTGACCCCTGTTCTGACAATGCAGCCTCTGCACACGCTCAGAGGCCAGCTGCTGGGGGGAGTCATTGCCCCTCTGCTGGGTGGGGGCAGGTCAGGAGAGTGACCAAGTTGGGGGGGGGTTGGGGGGCTCTGCTTGTGCGATGGGCCCAAGGGGGGGAGAGGAGGGGGCCAGGGACACCTTGCCAGCAGCCCTTTGTGCGTCCCTCCCAGGGCTGCTTGCATGGCACTTCCCCACTGTGAGGCTCTTCCTCTGCGACTGCAGCTGAGCTCTCTTGCTGCACATTGCCTGGCCAGCTGCATCCCTGAGGAGCCTCACGGCCAGCCATACTGCAGAGCATTGATCTCGGTCAAGGTTATTGGCCATCTTCTTCCCCTCACTTGGAGTGTGTGCCCCATTCCCTCAAGTGCCTCCATGGCGGAGAGGCCGGTTCTGGTTCTATGAGAAAGGTTGGGTGTGAGGAGCTCTCCTTGCACAACAACTATCCTATCATTTTTTAGGTGATAACCAACACCTCAAGAGCTCTCACGAAGAGAGAGCCAGGGCAGGGAGATGATTTGCTAACTTCGGAATGAACTTGCTCAACTTTTAGAAGAATTAGCACTCTCTGACACAAGGAACTATAGGAGGCTCGACACCAGAATACTGAGCAAAAGAGGAGGCCAAGAAGAACCGAAGGAGTCAAAACGGATGGAGTTAACATGGCATAAGAAGGAACACTAAAGAAATTAACCGAAGCTAAGTGGAAAAAATATAATACTGCTATTTCATTAACGTGTAATTTAAAGGGGACAAAGGGGACAAAGTGGGCTAATTAGCACTGTTTATGGCAATAGGAGGAAAAGATATCGGCTATTAATTAAGTTAAACTGCTGTGATAGATATAGAAGGGAAGAAGTCATAAGGGGTGAAGGGAGAAAAGAGGGCTTGGATATATATTAGTGTTAAATACTTTATCTTAATTTTCCCCGAGGTGGTGGAGTAAGAAGGCGTATCGTTTTAAGCTCTCCGGCATTTATTTTGACAGTGGTGATGGTGCGATTTTGGGAGAAAAGATCCACAAGAGTGGACGGGACATGGGCGGAGGAAGAGGCATTGGAGAGGAGCCTGTAACAGAAGCGGATGGAAGGTGGAGTGACGCGAGGTGGCAACGTGCTGACATCTCGGGAGGAGAAGCAGCGTGAAAGAGCGGGGGTGAGCAGAGACTTGAAACTACGTGATGGGACTGAATGACAGGGAAAAGCAGTAGCTAAGGCATCATCGATTTGACTGAAAGACAGGGAAAAGCAGCAGCTAAGGCATCACTGATTTAGGAAGACGGAAGTGTAACAAGGCTCTAAGACAATAGTACAGTGGAGAAAAGCCTGTAACAGAAGTGGACAGAAGGCAGAGCGACGCGAGGTGGCGACGTACTGACATCTCGGGAGGAGAAGCAGCATGAAAGAGCGGGGGTGAGCGGAGACTTGAAGTGACGCGACGGGACTTAATGACAGGGGAAAGCAGTGGCTAAGGCATCATCGATTTGACTGAAAGACAGGGAAAATCAGCAGCTAAGGCATCATTGATTTAGGAAGACGGAAGTGTAACGAGGCTCTAAGACAATAGTACAGTGGAATAAAAGGACAGGCAGATAAACAAACAAACAGGAAGAAGGGAGTAGTGAGAAAAAGGAAGGAAGCTTGGGACTATTGAAATAGTGAAGATAAGACATAGGTAGAAGGAGGAAAACAGAAGCAAAGTGAAAGTTCACTAAGAAAGAGAAATAAGGGAGAAACAGTTGGTAAGCGTAATTACAACGTACAAAGTACAAAAATAAAATAAAAATTAACAAATAAGGAAAGTAATAATAAAATATAAAAATAAAATAAGACAACACATGGCAACTGGAGGGAGTGGTAGTAGTAGTAACAGGAAACCATCCATACCATCACCGGGTCAAGTACAGTTAAAAATTAATACAATGAGTAATATGCAGCTATCTCTTAAGGACTTAAAATCTATGATACAAGAGTGTGTATCACAAGCAATGAAGAAGGAAATTGAAACTATCCATGAAAAAATAGACTCCTTGACAGAGCACATTAAAATTGAAATGGAAGTAATAAAAAACAGATAAGCGAGAATAGACAAGAAATTATAAAAATCACAAATAAAAATTATAAGACAGAAAAAAGATAAATGAGTTGGAATATGAGGTACAGGAACTAAAGTTAAAAATGATAAAATAGAGGAAACATTGATACACATAGAGATGGATAAAGTGGCACTGATTATGAGGTGTCAAAATATTCCAGAAGAGATAGACAAAGACCTTAAGGAGACACTGGTAGAGAATTTAGCAAAACAATTAGAGGTAGGAAATAAAGAGGAAATATCTAACGAAATAGAAGTGGTCTACCGTAGAAATTCAGCATACGCAAGAAAAAACAAAAAACCAAGAGAGACACACATAAAATTTTATAGAAGAGAAATGAAAGACAAAATAATAAAAGCTGCTAACAAGAAGTAAATAACTATAAATGATGCAGAGATTTTCTAAAAGAAACATCCTAACGAGTTAGGGAGAAAATGAAGGAATATGGACTTTTAACAAGCCTAGTGAGAAAGAATAGAATTGTGTATCACTGGTTGATACCAGAAGTTGTTCTATTTACCTACAGAAGTAGGAGGCAATGGATAGATTCTATATTTAAAATAGAAAACGTTTTGGAGCAGTATGGTGAAGAATTAGGGTGGCAAAAGGAAGACGAGTATGAAGAAGACAAAGAAGGAGAAGAGGAAGAAGAGGAAGATGGCCCGGACATGGGAACGGAGGAGGATAAACTAGATCAAGAACAAGAGAAAGGGGCAGATAAGTCAGGAAAAGAAGGGAAGAAAAGATCAAAGATAATACCATCACAAATACAAACAAGGTATCAATATAGAAACAAAACCCGCAGTTTCAGGAAATAAATATATAAGATATGTCAAGAGACAGAAACTAAAATTTTATCAATAAATGTTAATGGACTTAACAGTCCCCAAAAAAGACGAAGGATTTTCCACCAAATTTCCAAAATACAACCTGAGATTACTTGTCTACAGGAAACACATATAAAAAACTTGATAGTAAATCTTTATTATGTAAGAAACTGGGTAAAGAGTTTATAGCAGCTGGCACAAATAAAAAAATGGGGTGGTGATATATGTAAAAGAGACACTTTCTCCCGAACTATTCTATGCAGATAAGGATGGCAGGATTATAGCAATTAAAATAAGACGGCAAGACAAGGAGTGCTTAATAATAAACATATATCCACTGAATCAAAAACAGGAATCTTTCTATAAAGCTTTGTATGAAGTGTTGAAAAATGTAGATGGACAAAACATGTGTTTAATGGGAGATTTTATTGCAGTCTATGATAAGGGAATGGACAGGAAATCGCATTGCAAGAAAAAGAAAAGGAGCCAAATGTTGCCGAAAATATTTTTAGACATGGCAGAAGAGTATAATTAATAGATGCATGGAGAACTAGAAATATAAAAACAAAGGACTTTACTTTCTATTCTGCTAGACATAACTCATGGTCTAGAATTGATATGGCATGGGTGACAACTAGTTGGATGCATGAATTGGTGGAGGCGGAACATCTACCAAAAACATTTGCGGATCATAATCCTGTGCTGCTCGCATTTAAAGAGGTAAAGAAAAAACTGAGGTGGAAAATGAATACTGGTTTGCTGAGGGATAAAGATTTTATAAAGAATACTAAGCTAGAAATCCAAGATTTTTTCAAGAGAAATATACAACAAATGGAAGGTGTTGCAAGAGAGGAAAGAGAGAGGAGGACTAGGGCTACCTAATTGGAAATTGTATTACCAAGCAGCGGCATTAAGTCGGATAAAAGAATGGTTAATATTAGATATTGTTAGAACATTAAATCTAGAAGGGCATGACCTGAAGATGGAATGAAATTAAAGAGAAATATTATAGAAAGACTCCAAAGTGGGTATCACCATTAGAAGCATATAAAACCGTCGCTTATAAAACCATGTGATAGAGAAAGTTATGAAATATTACTAAATGAAAATAATATGTTAAAATCAGAAGAAATACTATTAAAACTATACAATATAGAATTAACGTGGTGGGAAATGATGCAATTAAGATCGAGATATGCTAAAGACGCAATAGTAGGCTTTCGAGAAGAAAAAACGCAATTAGATAGGATCTGGTTATCGACAAGCGATAAAATGATCCAGAAAATATACATTTTTTGTTGGACAAATACCTACTAGACGAAAGGGTTACTTCTACGATGGTAACATGGATGAAGGATGTAGGACATATGATAGATCAATGGGCAACCACATGGAAGTCATTGAACTATATGAGGGCGACCAATTATAAAGAAAACTTCTATAAAGTCTTCCACAGATGGTATTGGTCTCCAGACAGAATAGCCAAATGTCAACCATCGTTATCAAACGTATGTTGGAAGTGTAAAAGAAATGTCAGGACTTTCTTTCATATGTGGTGGCGCTGTGGGAGAACTCAAAGCTATTGGAAGATGATACAAAAAATAATATTAGATATTATGAACTTAAAATTGGTTCTAACTCCTGAAATAGCCTTATTGAATATGATACCGGAAAGCTACAAACAAAATGTTAAATACCTGTTAATTTACATATTGACAATGGCAATGATATTGTTGGCCAGATATTGGAAACAAGACAAATTTCCCACAAGAGAGGAAATAATTTGTAAACTCTTAGAAGTAGCAGAAATGGACAAGTTAAGTTTAGCATTACAAGGGAAAGATGAAAGTGTGTTTTCAGGAAGATGGGAATGCCTGTATAATTGGATTTATAAAGTATGGAAAATATAGACTCAATTCTATATAAGGATAAATGTATGTAAACAATAACTAAGTGGAAAATCAATAAACAAAATTTGCAACAAAAAAAGTGCCTCTGTGGCTTCTTTGCATTCCTAGTATCCACTCCTCTTAATTCCTCTCCCCTGCTGGACCTGGACATTTGCAAATTTGTTTGGAGATCGGCTTACAAATGGGAGCCAGTGCCTCAAAGGGATACTAATTACCAATGGGCTTGAGTGGCCACATTTCTCTCCTCCCGCCCCAGAAGCCAGGAGGAAGAGGAGGAGGAGATCACCAGGTGAATTTACAGAAGCCTATTGACGAATGAGGCGGGGGGGGGGGGTGCTCAATGAGGTGCACGCTGGTCTCCTGGCCTAAGCCGCCTTGAGTTCCTGCAGGGTAGAAAGGTGGCTAATAAACGTTTTAAATAAATGCATAACCCTCTTTCCCATGGAAGTGAGGGCTGCTCTAGATCTGTTTAATTTTTAAAGTGCCACAAGATCCCTTGTATTATTATTTTTTTTGCGCAAAAGGGATAAGCATGGAATTTATGTCTAGGAAAGTTCTGCCTCTGTAAATAGAAAACTGAGCTCTGGGTTAATGTTCCTTGGGCATCTGTACCTTGAATAGGGTTGCCACCTTTGTGTTGGGAAATTCCTGGAGATTTTGGAGGTGGAGCCTGAAGAGAGCAGTGTTTGGGGAGGGAAAGGACTTCATTGGGTCCTGAGCCCTGCCTGCAGGGAAAGGCGGCTTAGCAAGTCTAATGAAATAAATAAATAAATAAATAAATAATGCCATAGAGCCACCTCCCAAAGCAGCCATTTTCTCCAGGGGAACTTATTTCGGTCACATGGAGGTCAGTTGTAATAGCAGATCTCCAGCCACTACCTGGAGCCTGGCAACCCTACCCATGAATGTTCTCACGAGCAAAATATTTGGGTTTGTCCCGAGTGGCTCAGTAGTAGAGCATCTGCTTGGTGTGCAGAAGGTCCAGGTTCAATCCTTGGGATCTCCAGTTAAAAACAACAAATGATCAGGTAGTAGATGATGTGGAAGACCTTAGCCTGAGCCACTGGAGAGCCACTGCCAGGCTGAATAGACTATAATGACCTTGATGGACCTGTGGTCTGATTCGGTATAAGGCAGCTCTATTTATATTCAGCTCCTAGGACCAACGCTGGTTGTAGTATGGGGCTCTGTACTGGGAGGGGAAAATCATTGAAGATTGTCCCCCTCTCCACTGGCAGAATTGTCCTTTCATTGATGTAAAACAAGACTTGGAACTGAGACACAGAATGTAACTTTGAAATACAGATGTTTAATGAATTAGTCTTTACATAGAAAAATCATCCATAGTTGGCACTAGGGGTGTGCGCTCCGTATATACTGAGCCAAATAAATATGTGAATAATGCCTTATTGGTATTATTTGGGTATTCAGTCAGCTGAATACCAAATCAGAACATCTATTCGGTAGCTGAAGTGTGTTGTATTTATGTTCTGACTCTCTCTCCATGACTGCCATTTCAGCCTACTTTAAAATGCATTTTAAAAATAAAAACCTAACAGCCACAGTGGCAGCAAAATTCGTGGCAGGGTAGGAACTTTCCTGGGTCACTGCTGGCTGTGAGCAGCGACTGGGGAAAGCTCCTTCCCTGCCACAAGTTTTGTTAGTCTTTAAGGTGCTACTGGACTCTTGCTCTTTTCTTCTGTTGAGACAGACTAATTTGGTTACCCATCTTGAGGAAAGTAATTCCCTGTGCTCAGTTGGTCGGCCCTAACTTCTGTGCTGCGCTGCTTTTTGAAATTAGCAATTTCAAATTTTGTGTTTTTCATTGTTCCTAAAATGCATTTATGTTTGAAAATTGGTGGGCACATTGGGGGGGGGGGCACCAGAAGGGGTGCAAAAAAAAACAACACCCTGGGGCCAGCCCTGTTTCCACTGACCAGCCAACATACCTGGAACTGATCCAAGGTTGCCCAGTTAGTTTCCAGAGTAGAATGGGGATTTGAGGTCCCAGTCTGAAACTCTAACCACTATATTGCACTGGTTTTGTGAGGTAGATGTTGTTGAACACTAGGAAGCAGCTAGGTCTGAGTGAGCCAAGCAATCAGGGTGATATCAAATTTTGTGGTAGTTCCTGCCAGGCCTGGTTGCAATGAGCCCTCCCCTGGATGGACAGAGGTCAAGGGGGCAAGTGGTAGGCCTCACAGCTACCAGGATCTTGTCAACTTCCTTTTGAGAGAGCCAGTTGAAAGGGTCCAAAATTGGGCCCAAAGATGGACAAGGGGCTTCCAGTTCCTTTATCAATTGTGTTTGGAAGATCCTGGCGGACTGACAGGACTTTATCTGTGAAATAGCTCGCCACAGCCACACAGCCAATAGTCAATTCCCTACTGTTTCGTCTGCCTTGCGGCAGTGTCGTTAACGACCGAATGGTTCTAAATAATTGGGCCAGGCGCGAGTTCGCTGATGCAATGGAGGCTGCATAGAACTCTTTCATAGCTATCTTCACTGCCATCTCATAAGCCTTCATAAATGTCCTATAAGATGCTCTTGCCACTTCACCATGAGTATGTTGCCACCCTTGCTCTAGCCGTCTCAACTCCCGCTTCATCCTCCGCAGCTCTGGGATGTACCACGGGGCTGCTTTGGTTTGGGGGTGGAGAGGGCACTGGGGGGCAATTTTTGTCGATAGCCTTAGAGACCCTGCTATACCAGTCCTCCACCAGCTCATATAACAAACCACCAGAGGGCAACGGATACTGCAGAGCTTCCTGAAGCTGACCAGGGTCCATTTGGCTTCGTGGACAAGCAAAGATACGCTTGCCGCCTAAACAGGGAGGATTTGGTATGCCCAGCTGGACCTTCAGAGTGAAGTGGTCTGACTGTGGAACTGTATCCACAGCTACCACATCTACATTTATCCCCATCCCCAAAATAAGATCCAGCATGTGGCCCACTTGATGTGTGGGAGTGGATACAAATTGGAAGAGCCCTAGGGCCTCCATGGATGACACTAGGTCTCTGGCCTGAGAGGATGCTGCATTGTCAGCATGGATGTTGTAGTCTCCCAGGACTAATAACTTGGGGTACTTCAATGCCCCAGCAAAGCAGAATTTCCTATCCAAACCTCATGTCTATGAATTTATATTCTACTACTCCACTCCGCAACATTTGAAACATTACTCCAACCAAAGGAGACTTCCTCCAAGAGCAGTGGCTGTTTCACCAAAAGAGCCACTTCCGTGGAAAGAAGCCTGCCCCAGCTAGAGGAAAGCTTCAGACTTTGCTGAATTGAGAGATGTGATGCACACAATAATTCCCATCATAAGATGATTGCAGAAGTCAGCACTAATGAGCAATTCACTGTGTTCAGAAGCAAACCTCATCTTTCTCATAATGCCCATTTTTTCTTGAATCCTGCATCCCATATGATTGTCCTGATGATGCATTTGCCATTTAAATTGAGCAATATTTTGAATGGCTTTGCATCAGTGCAGATGGCAGCATTTGGCATGGTTGCTAGATAGCTGCTGTTAGAGCAGACTCACAATTTACGGGCTTGCTTGAATTATGTATGCCCCTGGGTGATCATAGGCAGCCCATGCATCATTGAAAATCAGTTACATTTCAGCTGCATACAAACCAACTTAGAACTCTCAATTAACATGTGCATGCTCTGTTCTGGGATTCAGCCAGGCAAAATGAACAAGACAGGAATACAAGTGTCACAGACCACATCACTTCCTCCACCATCATCACCCGAGCAGAATCAGGACCTCTAAGGAAAGCATTTCTTTGATATTATTTTTTTCCCTGTTTGATGGATTTAAAAAAAACCCAGAAGATGGAGGAGGGGGACAAGGGCAGGAAAGCAGTGTGTAAGCAAACACAGACCTTTCACAATATAATTTATAACAACATTGAGTGCTCAATCAAAAGCAAACATTTTTCTGAGTTTTCAAGTAAACTGTTTGCTATTTGCATTCCAATGGCTATTTGAACAGAGGGAAGTTTGCCCTTCACTGGCTGGTGGGAAGCAGGGACTGGTTGTATGAATTAACTGAACGATTCAGTGATGTCCTTGACCTTTTTCATTCATCGAACAGAACACAGATTGTAGTCCATTTGTACAGAAGAACCTTGGCCTCTACTCTTCCTTAAGAGCAGGTTTGCTAGCTGATATCCTCGCCTGCTTCTTGCTTCTTCCTACCTTCAATTTTAAATCAACAGCGCAGACTGGATTTGCTTTCAAGTGTTTCTTAGCATGAGGTTCATTATTTTCTTTAATTGATACATACAGATATTGTTCCTGTCAAGCAACTCTAAGTTTGCCAGAGTAATTACTCACTACTGACAAATAACAAAGCAATTCATCGTCACTATGAGTACATGCATCAATGCTGTTTGCTGCATTAAAATTACATTTGGAGATGGAAGCTGATGCCTGGCTCCAAAAGTGACTTACAGTTTTCATTTTTTAAAAAAAAAAATCTCTCATGCCTCTTATGATTTCGACAGCTACTGCTGAGCTTTGTCTTTTCCATCAAGGGAGAAGCGATCTCCTTATATCACAGGTAATGAGACACAAGAGCCAATACCTAGATACCAAATGGTGGAGGAAGCTATACTCAACTTAATATTGACCAACAGGCAAGAGATAGTAGATGGGGTAAAGGTGGCGGAGACCTTAGGGGGAAGTGACCGTGTCCTGCTAGAATTCCTTTTGCTGTGGGGGACCAAGGAAGCGTCGTAACCACACATGTAAGTTAGATTTTAGGAAGGCAGACTTTAATAAACTCAGGGGTATGATGAGAATCATTCCATGGGCAAGACTGCTGGAAGCTAAAGGAGCAAGGGAAGGGTGGGCTCTCCTAAAACAAGAGATCTTGCAAGCTCAAGCTGTTGTTATTCCAAGAAGAAGGAAACATGGTAGGGTATCCAAGAAGCCAATGTGGATTAACAGAGAATAGTGTGATGTGGTAAGGGAGAAAATGGAAGTGTTCAAGAAATGGAGGCAAGGACATACCTCTAAAGAAGAGTACCTGCAGGTTCCTAGGCACTGTAGGTCAGCCATCAGAGAAAAGCACAAACACATGCAGTGCTACAAATAAACACCCAAACTAAAACAAAACCATGGATTGTTTGGGAAGGGAGGGGTTCGTTATACCAACAACGGCAGATGTATTACCATTCTGGGGAAACAATGTACCAACCTGAATCAGCAATTTCTGCATACGTCTTTGGCTCGGCAACTTAGTTATGCACACCGCTCGGGGATAGAGCTCAACAGGAGTTACATTGGACCTCCTGGCACTGCGAATGGCAACAGAAGAGAAAGGGGCAGTCCAGCGAATGGCAGAACATACAGCTTTCTACTCAGGACTGACTGCAGTAGTCGAAAAGACCACAGCCATCGGGGTAGCCTGGGGTCAAAACCCCTCCACTACACTACCACACAAGTGATCTCTAAATTCATCCTGTTTGTCATGCTGATGGTTACAGAAGCTGTCCTCCATCTTCCTCTCATAGTAATGTGAATTTTGCTCCTCCTTGTGCCCGGCATCTGCTGGTGCTCTGAAGTCTTGGGAACCAGGCACAAGAGGCTGGCATGTCTGCCCACTTGCTTCTGCCCTCATTTAAAAAAATCTGATTCCTGTTGTAAAAGTGGTAGGCTTGGGGCTGGGAACTCAGCATGATATATGCTCAGCCAAGCCTATCTGTTTTGTGGAGAATTTTACTTATTTATTTAAACATTGTAGGCTGATTTTCTTCCCAGAGGGAGTCAGAGTGGTTTACAAAGAAGGAGATGGTTCCAAATTATAAAGACAAATCCACAAAAAGAACAAACCAGCTACCTGGTGCTCAGTTCACACAAAATCAGGATGTTGTTTTTTCTTTCAGATATTTTCTAACTTTGAACCTTTGTTGGTTACCCATAACATCAATTGGGGGGGGGGGCAGCGGGATACACATTATTCCCTTTTCCATAATACAGATGTTTGATCCCTGTCTTGCACTAAAGCATGCTATCATGCTTCTAGCCAATGGTGAGTGTTCTGAAATAATTTGCTCCACAGCTTTGCATTGATCTTTACTTATCCTTTGATATATAGTGGGGGTTTTAAATGTTATTTTACAGCTTAATTCTTCATGTTCCACAAATTAAATTTTCTTTTTATTGCACAGGCAGTGCTTTTCTTTTTTTAAAAAAAAGCTTTCTGAACAGATTCACTATTTGAAGCAGACAAGTGTTTGTGTAAAAATCTGAGCAGAGTCCTTCAAAATTAAGCACTTCCAAGTACTATAGATTTCCGTGTAAGAGGTCTGAGTACACCTTTCTTTTCCTGTTATGCTCATATGACCGAAGGCCTTAAGCATAAAACTAATACATCATAGCATACCTGATCCAGAAGCTTCAGCTAGTGCAAAATGCAGCAGCACACTTGCTGATGGCATCATGTGTGTGGGTGCACATTCAGCCGGTGTTGCGCCAATTGCACTGTCTGCCAATTGAGTACTGGATACAGTTCAAGGTCATGGTACTGACCTCCAAAGCCCTATGCTACCAGGGACCAACATACCTACTGGACCATTTCTCCCTGTATGTGCCCCGGAGAGCTTTTGCGCTCTGCTGAGCAACATCTCTTGGCAGTCCCTGGCCTGAAAGACATCTGCTTAGCCTCAACCAGGGCCAGGGCTTTTTCTGTCCTGGCCCTTGCCTGGTGGAACATGCTCCCAGTTGAAATCAGGGCCCTGCAGGATTTATTACAATTCCTCAGAGCCTGTAAAATGGAGCTGTTCCACCAGGCGTCGTCTAACCATTTTGGTCTCCCCTGCCCCCACGGCCCACATTGTTGCAGTGCTCACAGCACTCGGTGTGATTTGCCCTGCTCACAGAGACCAACAGAGCATCACCACAGGGGGCAGCATGAATCTGCCTTGATTGGTCGCCATCTATTTTGATTGGACTGAAACTTGATCTTGAATTTTTATCCGTTATCTTTCAGTGTTTCATTTGCTTGTTTTTAAATTATAATGTTTGTTGTTATTATGTTGCTGACTGAAATGTGGTGACCCACCCTGAGCCGGCCTATGGGGGAGGGCAGGATATAAGCCAAATGAATCAAATCAAATCAAAACAGACAAAGCCAGAATAACAGAACAGAAAACAGAACAGACAAGAAAGTAAAATACCCAAACAATAAAATAGAGATACCACCCAGGACTCAACAGGAAGCTGATATCTAGACAGAATAGGGGTAATCCAAAGAACCTTGGAGTCTGAGTACACCATAGTTAGAAGTAATGATGCTAAGTACACTTTCAGGAGCTTGAGCAGGCTATTGCACTCTCTTTTTCTCTTTCTGAATGGCTCTGAACATTCTGAAGGGAATGAGCACACTGAGCTTTCATCAGGCCATTTCTTTTGTGGGAGGGGTCATTGCCTTTTTAATTTGGGGTGGAAAGAGCCATCCAGTTGCAGCTAATTTATGGCAATCCATAGAGTTTTCAAGGCAGGAAACATCCAGAGGTGGTTTGCCTTTGCCTGCCTCTGCATAGCAACCCTGGACTTCCTTGGTCTGCCATCCAAGTACTAACCAGGGCTGAGCCTACTTAACTTCTGAGATATGGTGAGCTCAGGGTAGCCTGGGCCATCCATGTCAGGGCCTTTTAAATTTATAACCTAATATTTTTTCTATTTATCTAGAGAGTCTACCAGATATGTAGAAAGCAATTTTTACTGATCCAGGGACAGCACAAAGCTATAAAAGCACTCGACGCTGACATTAGTAGAGAAAGCCTGCTCAAAAAGCACAGCTACTAGCTCCTAATGCCCTTTCCTCTGAGTGACTCAGCAGGTAGAAATCCCTAGCTAAAGATTCATGGTCCTGGATCAAGGTCAGAAATTTCCAGTGGTGACTTTGTTTAGTCTGCCTCCAAATGCCTCCAAATATGTTGACTGAGTACTTTACAAAGACCTAGACTCTTCTGCTAAATGGGCTTTCAGACTTGATCTTTATCCTGTATACATAGAATTAACTGAAAGTCAGGCTATTTTGACAACGGTAGGGATGTGATTCCATTTTGCAAGCTTGCAGGGTTGATTCAAATACCCCTGTTGCAATTTGGCTGCTCCATTCTGCAAATTTAGACTCTATTTTGATTCTCCATTGTCATGCTATTTTCTATTTTCCAGTCAATTTCTTCTTATAAAATATAACATTTTTCAATGCTGTTTGTGCATCAATAACCCAATATTATACCTCAGCATTTCTCAAACTGGGGTTGTAAGGGTACTCCAGGGGATTTGTGTGTCCTTTGCAAGGGTGTAGATCACCAACTAATGTGAAAATGTGGCCTTCTCCATTTTCTAGGAATGGAGGCAGGAACTCTCTCTCAGGGTAAGAGACAAAATTGGCTTCCTTCTTTTGAAGGCCAGGAGTTCATACCAGCAGTCCTAACCACCTGCAGTCACTTATCTGTCAAATCGTTTCAGAGCACTATCCAGAAAATGCACTGATAGAGGTCACTGAGAACCAAAGAAGTACAATCCTCCTGTAGTCATCGCAGAGATTTCTGGTATAAAATTGAACTGGTTTTCACTTGGTCTTCCAATGCAAAGAATTTCAGCAAAATGTACCTATTCATCCTTCCCTAGATACAAATGTATGAGTGGATTGTGGCCAGCCTTCATTCTGTGAGAGATTTGCGCACAGGACCAAATAAATTGATCTTGAAGTTGTAATAAATTATAATTTCACTAGGTCCCCACCTGTTAGTTTTAAAGCACTGCGCACATGACATCATTTTTATTTGTGACTTTCACTTAATGGGTTGCTGTAACGTTTTCTATTTTCACTCATGGTCCAAGGATACTCTTAGCACTTCAGCTACTTCTCTCACAGAATACTTTATACTTTATATCCATTTTACTGAAGTATTTCCAAGGTTTAATGTATCTTAGAAATGTAGATACAGAGAGCATTTGGATATGCAATGCATTTGAAATTGCACGTTTAGGACCAAAATAGGAAGGCATATTATTGCAGTACCATCTAAGATATATGCACCTGATTATGATCTATATCTATTGATTTTCCTATTTGTATGTATTAAACGTTTTTGGATTCTTAATTCATATTTCTTGGGTTAAGTTTTTTGTTCCCCTTCTTTTTCATTTTTTGCAGGCTTCATGTGGAGGAATACAGAATCGAACCCCTCCTCCTACCCAAGCTTGCAGTCTGTATACCAGCACATGCAAGCATCATGCCCCTGATCCTAGCAGGCCCATCACCACAGAGAACAAAATAGCAAGCTAACATAGAATCAAAGCCCTCCTCAAGTCAGAGAGCCAGCAATCCAATGGGCATAAAGAACATTTTAGAATGACATTCTGTTAAATAACTAATTCTCCAAAGAGGAAGAAGCTATTATATTGTGATACTGTCCTAGCCACAGTATTTCCTCAGAACATATTTACATTGTGCTTACAATCTAGCTTGTAGAAGAAGACAGAATTGATGCAGTTTGAAGTGATTGCTGCTGATCTTCTTATTGTGTTTCATGAAGAGAATATCTGAAAACAAAATATACACTTGAGCAGAAGGCTCATGCTGAAAAGGGTGTGTTGGCGCATTTGTATGTCTGCTACATACTGATACTTTCCACCACCAGCAGCCTCTTCATAAGTAGGCTATAAAGTTTCCTTGTAAATCAATGCTTGTCAAAATGGGAAACTTTATTTACAGCCTAAAGCAATTTCACTGTACAAGCAGGTAAGGCTGGAGAACATGTCATATAGTATTTTGTCCACCAATGCAATTCTGAGATTTCGAGCATTCATAGTAGGGAAACCTATGCTAATATGCAGAAATTCAAATATGTAGCAGACCATGGTAGAAAAAGGAACAACAGGTGAACCGCGCAGGGTCAGGAGTCTGTTGCTAACGGGTTCTAGCTACTCCCTCCCCATCACTGACAGCTTTCAAGAAGAGACTGGATGAATATTTGTCAGAGATGCTTTAGGCTGGTCCTGCATTGAGCAGGGGGTTGGACTAGATGGCCTGTATGGCCCCTTCCAACTCTATGATTCTATTTATTTATTTATTCAATTTTTATCCCGCCCTCCCCACCACAGGCAGGCTAAGGGCGGCTTACAATAAGTTAAATCCACATTAAAACACAAACATGACAAGCTTAGCTCAACAATAAAATTGAATAAAATGAAAATAAAGTGCTGGTGGCAATAACAACCCGGTGGCCATGATAGATGTTCCCAAAGAATGGCCCCCACCAGCATCCAGCATAGTTAGTTCGTATTTTCCAGTTCAGTTAATGTTAGTTGATGTTACTACCATAATTGATGTTATTGGTGTGGCTCCTAGTCAAAAGCCTGGTAGAAGAGCTCCATTTTACAGGCCCTGCAGAACTGTAAAAGGTCCCGCAGGGCCCTGATGTCCTCCGGGAGCTCATTCCACCAGTGTGGAGCCGCCACTGAAAAGGCCCTCACCCTGGTAGAGGCCAGTCTGGCATCTTTCAGTCCAGGGAGGGCCAAACGATTTTGTGACCCTGACCTCAGTGCTCTCTGAGGGACATGTGGGGAAAGGCGGTCCTTCAGGTAGGCAGGCCACAGACCATATATGGCTTTAAAGGTCAAAAACAGCACCTTGAAGCGAATCCGGTATGCTATAGGTAGCCAGTGCAATGCCTTTAGCACAAGCTGGATGTGCTCCTGCATAGGAATGCCCATCAGCAGCCTGGCCACCACTTTTTGCACCAGCTGCAGCTTCTGGAGTTGCGACAAGGGCAGCCCCATGTAGAGAGCATTGCAGTAGTCTAATCTCGAGGTGACCATTGAGTGGATCACTGTTGCCAGGTCATTGCGTTCGAGGAAGGGAACCAGCTGCCTAATCAGTCGAAGATGGTAAAAGGCTGCCTTGGCAGTGGCTGCTACCTGGGCCTCCATCGTTAAGGCAGCAATCAGGAGCACTCCCAAACTCATGACCCTCGGCACTGGCACCAACGATGCCCCATCGAAAGCCGGCAATGGAATCCCTACCCCCGGTCCACTCCGACTCAGGCACAGAACCTCCATCTTCATCAGATTCAGTTTCAGTCAACTCAGTCTAAGCCAGTCAGCCACGTCCTGCAGTGCCTGGTCCAGATCTTCCGGGGTAGAGTTGGACTGGCCACCCAACAACAGATACAGCTGGGTGTCATCCACATATTGGTGACACCCAAGCCCGTGCTTCCGGGCAATCTGGGTAAGGGGTGCATGTAGATGTTAAATAACATCAGGGAGAGCACTGTCCCTTGAGGCACTCTGCAAGTAAGCGGGTGCCTTCAGGACATCTGATCCCCAAGTGCCACCCTTTGTCCCCAACCATGGAGAAAGGAGACAGGGTTTGCAAGGCCACAAAATGCACAAACTGGTTTGGTTCATAAATGAGCCTCCTGACTCAGTTTGGTTCATCGTTCAGCCATGAACCAAACCACATTTACCTAGTTCATGCCCATCCATGCTATCTAAAGCCAGAACACAGCCTGTCATCTATCTTGCAGGGATTTTGAATTGCAGTGTTTATAATGTCAAGTCTATAGAAGTAACTGAGGAAAAGGGAATGGATTCAAAACAAGCTCCAAATTCCTAAAAAAGAGAAAAAGAACAGGATTTTTGGATTTCAGAGGAAAAAGGAATAAAGAAAAATAAAGAGAATTTCCTTTAATAACCCTAGCTCTATGGCATGCTCTGTCTGTTTCATCTCGAGTCTTCTATCAGTGTCAGTCTTGGTATCTCCCAATTTGCTTCATACACCCCATCTCCCTGGTAAACTATGGAGCTGGGGGCCCAGAAGAGAGTGGTGACCACTCCTCATTCTCAAAGTTCTAAATGTGCCCTCAGGCTCAAGTGGAATGGGGACCCTTCTTCAGTTTGGTGTAGTGGTTAAGTGCGCGGACTCTAAACTGGGAGAACCGGGTTCTAAACTGGGAGAACCCTCCACTTGCACCTGGCTGGATGACCTTGGGCAAGCCGTAGTTCTGATAAGAGCTGTTCTTGAAAAAGAGCAGTTTCTGTCAAGAGCTCTCTGAGCCCCGCCTACCTCACAGGGTATCTGTTGTGGGGAGGGGGAGGGAAAGGAGTTTGTAAGCCACTCTGAGACACCTTTGGGTGGTGAAGGGCGGGGTATAAATCCAATCTCTTCTCTTCTTCTTCTTCTTCTTCTTCTTCTTCTTCTTCTTCTTCTTCTTCTTCTTCTTCTTCTTCTTCTTCTTCTTCTTCTCTTCTTTCCTTATTAATAAAATAATTATGAGAATGGAATGATATGTAATTATACTTAGCAGGAAAACCAAGCAAATCCTCAATTTAAACAATCTATTTAAAAATGCATTATTATCTTTTGGTTTTTTTCTGGTCTGAAAAGTTGCCAGCATGGGTCTAAATGAAAGAAAGTCTCCCCATTATTTCATGAATGCATTGGGAATGAATGAAGATAATTTTTAAAAAAGAGCCAACATTTCCAAATCAAATTAAAGCTACAATTAGATACATTATGAAAGAATTTGAGGTGGAGATTGTTGAAGATATAATGTACCTAGATATTTCTGAAGTAGAAACCAGCCAGTTTGGTACTAAACATGGAAAAGAAGAAACTGTAGAAAATCTGGATAGAATATTTTAGTCCAATGTGTCTCTGCAAAAGGTTCTCGAAAGCTGCTTACACTTGAACTATTGTTTTAGAAAGTGCAACTAAACATATGAAGTTTCTTTGCCTATGGTCAAAACCATCCATTTTGATATTGTTTAATCTTAGCAGACGCAATTCTACAAGGTTTCATGCAGAAATCTAGTCCTACTACCTTAGATATGAAGGATCAACACTGGGACCTTTGTGCATGCAAATCATATGCTCAGGCTCTAAGTTATGGGGACCAGGCTGCTGGCCTGTGGATGGATGATCTGATGTGTTTGGTCGGCCACAAGTTGTAGCGAAGGTATTAAAATGATAGATGAAGATCTTAGGGGAATGGGAAATGCCATCTATATAGGGAATAGAAAAAGAATAGATTGAAGTAGTACCCCCCAGGTTGATGAAGGGAAAATATTTGTGTAGGAAGAAAACATTCTAAATTATAACAAAGTCCCTCAGGCACCTGCAAGTCTCTCAGTTTCTGCTTATCAACTCATTGTTTGAACCAGGAACAAGATGCGCCTCTTTGTTGTATATATGAAAAGCTATATCAAAGTGCATAATATAACCCAGAAGGCAGATCTGTATGCAAGAAGCCGGGAAGAGTGGGAGAAATCATATAATCAAATGGCTTGGAATCAACTTTTCTTTCCTGTACTCCCCAGCTGTCCTTCTTACCCTGTCACAAGGCAGCCAATATTTAATGAGTTCCCTTCACTCCTGCTGCATTGCCTTCATGGTGTCTGGAGTGGTTTCATTTATCTCTGTAAACTGATCTCTGATATGAAGGCTTGTGCCGTTAAACATTATGAAGAGGAAGCATTCATAACATTGATTGAGTGTGCCTGTGCTGTACATAAGGCTACCTCTGCTTAAAGAAACAAGGAGGATTAGAACACTCTTTTTGCAAAAGCTGTTGA
Source organism: Gekko japonicus (assembly GCF_001447785.1). Lineage (NCBI taxonomy): Eukaryota > Metazoa > Chordata > Lepidosauria > Squamata > Gekkonidae > Gekko > Gekko japonicus. Next base: position 117,345 of record NW_015165327.1, read on the forward strand.
GACTGAAACATGGTCTTCAAGCCTAAAAATACCAGTGAGCAAATCCCCCAAAGTAATTGTGACTCCTGGACAAAGTTAAGAGGTTTAACTCCATTGTCATTATGACAAACCACAGCAATTTATTTCTGTAAAGGAGACATGGAAACGTGCAAGGTATCAATTTTATTTGCCAAGAACTAGGGGATTTACATGAAAATATCCAGATGAACACATTTTGTCACAATTCTGTCTCTCTGAAATGTGCCTCTTTCTTTAAGTGTGGTGATAATTATGGTTTATTTCATTGCTTCATATCATGAGCTATATTCTGACAACTAGACAAGTAGAAAAATAAATAAATAGGTGGTATAGAGAGCAGGACGGCACCCACTGGCCCAGCCCCTGCATATTCAGCTGATGAATAGCATTTCAGTGTCTTCAAGTGGTTCAGTGGGGCCCCTGCTTCTGCTCAGAGTTCCAGACCTGTTTATGCATTTTTCTATTAATATGTAGCAGAGATTTTATTTACGCCTCTATTATAATGGTATTCTAATAGCCTCTAGAATCATAGAGTTGGAAGGGACATCCAGGGACATCTAGTCTAACCCCTGCACAATGCAGGGAATTCACAAATACCCCCCACACAGCCTTAGTGACCCCTGCTCCATGCCCAGAAGATAACAAAAAACATCCTGGATCTCAAGCCAAGTCCTGGAGAAAAATTGCTTCCTGACCCCAAAGTGGCAATCAGCATTTCCCTGGGTGTGTAAGAAAGGACCACAAGAACTAAGCACTGATACAATCCTTCCTGCCTTCCCTCTCATGATCTACCTAAGTTAACAGAATCAGCATTGCTGACAGATGCCCATTTAGCCTCTGTTTGAAAACCTTCAAAGAAGGAGAGCCTGCCAACTCCCGAGGAAACCTGGTCCACTGAAGAACCACTCTGTCAGGAAGTTCTTCCTGATGTTTAGCTGAAAACTCTTCTAATTTATTTTCAACCCACTGGTTCTGGTTCAATCTTCTGGGACAACAGAAAACAACTCCATACCATCTTCTATATGACAGCCCTTTAAGTACCTGAAGATGGTTATCATATCACCCCTCAGTCATCTCCTCTCCAGGCTAAACATAACCAGCTCCTTCAACCTTTCCTCATGGGACTTGGTCTCGAGACCCTTCACTATCTTCATTGCCCTCTTCTGGACATGCTCCAGCTTTTCTATATCTTTCTTAAATTGTGGTGCCCAAAATTGAACACAGTACTCTAGGTGAGGGCTAACCAGAGCAGAATAAAGCAATACCATCACTTTGAATGATCACCACAAAACTTTAGAGTTCTTATCTCCAGTTATTGGCCTCATACTAGGCTTTGCATTTTTGTCTTGCTCCCCCATAGGATTTAGTTTAAAGTTCTCCTTATTAGGTTTGCAGAAGCAAAGACAAACTTAACAAATATAGAATGTAAGAGCTACTCAGCTTTCTACAGAGCCCCCACAGGGCAAGAGCCCTTCAGCTCACGCCAAAGGTTTGTGCCTCTGGCAAGGAGGAGCCTTATACAATTAAAGGCTCACCCAGAAGAGGGCAGGACCAGCAGTCAGTCAGAGGCAAAACTACTAAAAGCCACAATCAATTACACCCAGGCAAAAGAGACAAACAGAAACCACTCCTCAAACAAGCACCACTCTCTAACAGGCTATACATACCCACATACCTTCAAACACTGTCCTCCCACACAGTAACCTCAGCTACTTCTTCTCGGCAGTTAAGGAAAGGCAAATAATAAAACACTCACCACTCCACCAGCAGCTCCCTCACCTGCCCCTTCTCAGAGCTCAGCTGGCTTTGGTCATTCCAACATTTATTCACTAATCAAATTCTACAAGACAACTGCCCAACAAAGAGAAAAGCACACTGAACTCTGTGATGTGTGTGCATAATTTTGCCTTTAAACCGTTATATATTTTTCTCACTCCTCTTGGGGGAAGGGTTTCTCTGATGTGTACGTGTGTGAATAGCTTCTAGTGACCCTCAAGGACTAATTTCTGTTTTACTCAAAGCCCATATAGGAGGGGCCTTGCTTTTATCAAGACTTTACTGTAGTCCAACAGCCACCACTGAAAAGCTTCCCCCATGACCAACTGGCCTGGGGGACGAGTCGTGGTGCTATCACCACCATCCAGTCTGGCCTGAGCAAGGCAATCTATGGCCAGTGCAGTTACCCAGTACAGCCAGGTCAGTGGTGCCAGTGCTGCCTGACCAGGGCAAGTTTTATTTATTTATTTATTTATTTATTGAACTCTTACCCCGCCCTCCCGCCAAGGCGGCTCAGGGCGGCTTACAAACAATTAATACCAGTATACAATTAAAACCAATTATCACAGCTAATACAATGCCATAAAACCATAACACATTACAGTAAATACAACCTATTAAGATTTGGCAGCCATCTGTTATAAAGGGCTAGTGCTTATGTGGCACGGCCAGTGTGGCCAGGGCTATTAAAACGCTTGTCGGAACAGCTCAGTCTTCACCGCTCTACGGAATTGTTAAGGATCCTGCAGAGCTCAAATTTCAGCTGGGAGCTCGTTCCATAGCGTCGGTGCAGCTAAGGAGAACACCCTGGTACTTGTTGCTGTTAACTTAGCATCCCTTGGGCCGGGGGGGAACAGCCAGTTTTGTGTCCCGGATCTCAGTGCTCTCAGGGGAACATACGGGGGAAAGCGGTCCCTCAGGTAGACAGGCCCCAGACCATTAAGGGCTTTAAAGGTCAAAACCAGTACCTTGAAGTGAATCCGGAATGCTATTGGCAGCCAGTGCAGCGACTTCAGCACAGGTTGGATGTGCTTCCTCATCGGGAGACCCATCAGCAACCTGGCCACAGCATTCTGCACTAGTTGCAGCTTCTGGAGTTGTTCCAAGGGCAGCCCCATGTAGAGAGCATTACCTCGAGGTGACCATACCATGGATCACTGATGCCAGATCGTTGCGTTTGAGGAAGGGGACCAACTGCCTAATCAGCCGAAGGTGGTAAAAAGCTGCCTTGGCAGTGGCTGCTACCTGGGCCTCCATTGTCAGGGAAGCATCCAGGAGCACTCCCAAACTCCTGACCCTCGGCGCTGGCATCAATGGTGCCCCACCAAAGGCCAGAAGAGGGACACCTAACCACGAGCCACTCTGATTCAGGCATAGGACCTCCGTCTTCGTCGGATCCATTTTCAGTCGACTCAGCCAGTTTGGTGTAGTGGTTAAGTGTGCGGACTCTAATCTGGGTGAACCGGGTTTGATTCCCCACTCCTCCATTTGCACCTGGCTGGATGGCCTTGGGCAAGCCGTAGCTCTGATAAGAGCTGTTCTTGAAAAAGAGCAGTTTCTGTCAAGAGCTCTCTGAGCCCCGCCTACCTCACAGGGTGTCTGTTGTGGGGAGGGGAAGGGAAAGGAGTTTGTAAGCCGCTCTGAGACACCTTTGGGTAGTGAAGGGCGGGGTATAAATCCAATCTCTTCTTCTCTTCTTCTTCTTCTTCAGCCTAAGCCAGCCTGCTACGTCCCGCGCTTGGTCCAGATCTTCCGGGGTAGAGCCAGGCTGACCACCTAGCAACAGATAGAGCTGGGTGTCATCTGCATATTGATGACACCCTAGCCCATGTCTCGGGGCAAGGGGGTGCATATAGATGTTAAATAACATCGGGGAGAGAACTGCCCCTTGGGGCACCCCACAGACTAGTGGATGTCTTCGGGACAGCTCCTCCCTGAGTGCCACCCTTTGTCCCCGACCTTGGAGAAAGGAGACAAGCCATTGCATGGCGAGCCCCCAAATCCCCACATCGGCGAGGCGGTGGGCGAGCAGCTGGTGATCGACCATGTCGAACGCAGCTGACAGGTCTAACAACAGGAGCACCACCGTCCCGCCCCGATCCAGGTGCCTTCAGAGATCATCTGTGAGGGCGACCAGTGCTGTCTCAGTCCCGTGGCCCGGGCGGAAGCCAGACTGGAATGGGTCTAGCATGGAAGCCAGACTGGAACGTTTCACCCAGAAAGGCCTGCAACTGTATTGCCACCGCCCTCTCTATTAATTTGCCCAAATAGTGCAAATTGGAAACTGGCCAATAGTTGGCCAATTCGGCCGGATCCAGAGATGGAGTTTTTAGGAGGGGGCGGACCATTGCTTCCTTGAGAGCCCTTGGGAATATAGGCCCTCAGAGAGGGACCTCTTGACAATATCCCGAAGGGAACCTCGATACCCCTCCTGGCCTGCTCTAATTAGCCAAGAGGGGCACGGATCAAGGCTGCAAGTGGTTGGACGCACCGTTGAGACCAATCTGTCGACTTCCTCTAGGCTGAGAGGGCTGAAACTATCCAGAATGGGACCAGAAGACATGCATGGAGCCTTGAGTTCACATACTGTTTCAAATGTAGCCAGGAGGTCACGGCGGAGTGACAAGACTTTGTCTGCAAAATAGCTCACAAAAGCCTCACAGCCTATATTTAATTCCTTAACATTTTGTCTGCTCTGAGGCAGGGTAGTTAAAGATCGAATCGTTCTATACAATTGTGCTGGGTGCGAGCTTGCAGATGCAATTTCAGCCGCGTAGAACTCCTTCTTTGCGGCCTTCGTTGCCATCTCATATGACTTCATAAATGTTCGATAGAATGTTCTTGACGCTTCATCGCGAACCCGCCACCACTGTCTCTCTAGCCGTCTGAGCTCTCGCTTCATCAGCCTCAGCCCCTGGGTATACCAAGGTGCCAGCCTTGATCGAGGGCGCAGAGGGCGTCTGGGAGCGATCTCGTTGATGGCTGCCAAGAGTCGGTTGTTCCAATCCTCGACTAGCTCAGTTAACGAGTCACCAGGGGGAAATGGATCCCGGAGAGCCATCTGAAGCCGCAATGGGTCCATCTGGCTCCGCGGGCGAGCTAAAATCGGCTCACGGCCCAAACAGGGTTGGGATGACACGTTCACTCGGGCCCTCGGGGCATAGTGGTCCGACCATGGAACTGCCGTAGCAGTAATCTGGTCCACTGTGATCCCAGCCGCGAAGATCAGATCAAGCGTGTGACCGGCCTGATGCCGGTCATGCTGCCACAGCCTGGCCTTGGCAAAGTCAAGGGACAGAGCAGGGAAGGGGTAGGCCAATTCCCACGGTCGTTCTGACTTCCCAGTCGGTTCCTGGCTGTTTCCTTTTCAGGTAGCTGTATAACTTATCACATTCTTAAGATGCAATTATCTTATAAAAATGAAACTGAATGCACAATGATTTAAGTCAAAGATAATGCTTTCCCCCCTAGAAACAGAGAAAAAAATCATAAGCAGGAACCATTGTTTTCAGCAAGCCTATGAGGCAAAGATTTCAATCAGTGGTATTCTTTTTAAACTAGAATTTATATACACTCAAACCTCTCCTTTCCAGAGGAGTTTTGGTTTTTGCCTAGTTTCAAATCTAATTCAAAACATCCCTTCTCTCCCTTGACTCTGCTTCATAATTTATCTGGGCTTTGTTTCTTGTTTCACTTTTGATTTCCTATTCTGACTTTAAATTTCAGCTCTAAATCATTCTAGAATATAGTTTACATAAGAGACGTTCTGCAAAACAATAGAATGTTTTATTGTGTGCCTATCTATTATGCTACTCAAGGTATTTTCCTTGCCTCCAAATGCTGCTTTATTATAGTCACACAGAACTGCAATCTCATTTCATTCCAAAGCTTGGAGCAATACAATGCACTTGTCGTATACCATACATACTTAATTGTGGAGGGCTGTTTTTACTGGAAAAGAAAATGCAATCATTTGCAAGAATGATATCGAACTTATTGGGACATCCACTTATAATATTCCTCTCCTGAACCAGATATAGATTTGGGCCAAAACTGGACTCTCTGCTGCCATAACATTGGTTGGTGGGGAGTGATTTGGCAAGGACAAAAGATCAATTTGGTATTTGGGGAAGAGATTGAAGTCTCCTGTTATTACACAGCTGGTCAATTGAGGGATGCGTCTCTCTTCTGACCAATCATTTGGTCTGAGAGATGGGGTTTTCTTACATGCCTTCTTCCTGCATTTCCACATTTGCTAAGGCTCCTCTGGGGAGCTTCCCACCACTCCTCAAAACACAGATTCGTGTCTTTAGCTAGTTGCTTGAACTTATTTTGCAGGGCTAAGAAGGAATGCTTCCAGACAGCTCTAATCAGCTCAAGTATGTCACACTGGTTTCATTTATCACTTTTATATACTGTTTTTCTACTGCTGCATACAAAGTAGTTTGCAACACAAAATATTATTTGAGCCCGTTTGTGGCGAGCCTATCTCACATACTGGGAGAGGGCACTATGCGTAACCCTCTCAGTACATACAGCTGCCATTTAGTGTAAAAAATTGAGTATATTTTGAAACCTGAATAAATCAAAATTGTTGCTGGGGGGCAGTTTGCCCAGGCCACTTGATGTGAGGGTGGCATGAAGCCTCCTTGGGCTCCTGGCAAAAGAAAGCAGCCAATCAAGGGCCGGGGGGGGGGGCAGAGGGGCGATATGTTTTAACCAGTTTTCCCTCTAATGTGCATTTTTGCATAATTATGCAGGGATTTTCACTTGCCCATGCAAGGCTTTTCAGCCGAAGCACAGGGGTGCTTCTTCTCCTGTGGCCCGCCCTCCTGCTCAGCTGGCTGAGAGAGGGATGTGTGTACATTTCAAGCAGCACTCCGTGTCTCTCTCACTCTCTGCAAGTTCTGTGCCCTGGGCTCTCTTCTCTTCCCCCTCCAAGCCAAGTTGTCACAGAGAGTAGCTCCATTTCCCTGGCAATCCATTTTGCATAAGGCTCCATTCACATGCAAACGCAGCCAGCCAGCCAGCCCACTCCCTTGCAAAAATGATCCCAAACACCTGCCTTCCATTAACCCATACTCTACCAGCCTCTGAGGTGTGTTGGGTCTTCCCGATCATGTCATAAAAGAGTTAACATGTTTGTTTGTGTGCATGTAATTTCTAGTAATAGAGAAGTCTCCCACTAGAGTGTGAGTGAAAAAATGCATCATCAGTGGGTACTGGGATTCTCTATTGGCCAGATCACTAGATTGAGGATGTGGGGAGGGGACTTATTTGTTCTAAGTCTTGCCCTGTGCACAGAAAGGAGGAGTAGCCATCACTGTAACAAGAGGTACATTAGAGAGAGCTAGACAGAATGTATATTTCTTTTGAAATCCCAGTTCCTTTCCCCTAATTAATCAGTAAACATTTTTCTCTTTAAAACTAATACATGTGTGTGGTTGCATTTCTTTGGGATCATCTGCTCCTAGTTCATTCGCTGAGAGTTTTGTACTGGGCACATGCAGGCCACACTGCAAATCATGGTTGTTGCACTTTGTCATTGCTCAATACAAAGTGAAGAAGACATTGAGTTCTAAATTATTTTATTTCTCTTATTACCCCTTATAACTGTTCTCTCTACTTCCACATGCATTTGCATCTTGGAGTGGGGAGGCTACTGTGCAGGAATGATACTAAAATCTGTGAATCATGTGGACAAATTATGCCAATAGAGAAGACCAGTGTTGCAATAGCTCAGATCAGGGGTCATTTCATAGAAAAAGAGGTGCAGGAGCTCATTAGCATAACTTATTTGCATATGTCACACCCCCTGACATCACCGGAAGTGTGTCAGAAGGCAACACCCACCACTCAAGCTACACTGGACTGTTTTGGACTGCTAGCTATTGGGGGGGGGGACGTGCAGATCTGTCCTCACAGAGGAGGGCGAGCTTGTACCTGAATAAACCTTAGTCTTAAAGGTGTCACTGGACTGTTTTGGATTGCTAGCTATGGGGGGGGAGCGCAGATCTGCCCTCACAGAAGAGGGAGAATTGTACTTGAAGGCGGGCTGGGGGGGGCTCTGCAACTTACCTGGCTGCTTCTTGTTCCTTGTGGCCCGACTGAGGGCTGCTGGGAGCAGGGAGCGAGGCTTGTTGCATGTGCCCGCCCCTGGGCTCCCTACTGCTGGAGCTCTGCTCCTGTGCGCTCCCACAGGAAATGACCCCTGGCTCAGATTATTGGTACTCTTGAAGCAAGCAGCTAGAAGAGTCAGTAACTTTAAAAGTGTGTAATTATGTTCAGGATTTGCACTGTTAAATTAATTACCTCTCATGTCACTAAACAGTATCATTGATAAATCAAGGGGGTTTTGTCAGCTTGAGGAGTTGAGGCAATATTTACCCTGTAATCTAGGTATTCTCCAGTAATGCCAAGTGCAACAATCTATGGTTGTGATCACATGGGCAATTTGGCCCGACACAGCCGCTCCTCCCCTCCGGATCAAATGGGTGCAGTCAGACAGCCACATCTGTCAGGCGTTCCCCAGTCATACTTATCCCGTCATAGGACGACTTGGAGCAGGGCTAAAAAGGTCTCCACATCACAAGTGGTGTTTTCGGTTCCCTGCACAGTCTTAACGCAGGGGAGCATGCACAGAATGGATTTGCGAGTCTGAACCTGCAGATCCGTTCTGCTGCTAGGGAAGCGTGTTTTTTGCTGTTGTTTTTTAATGCCTATGCACGTATGTGCGCGTGCATGTGCACTTATGCGTGAATGAATTTTGGGGGGAAATAGCAGCGCGCTCCATGGCTGAGGCACTGCAATAATGTGGATGCTTTACCATGGGATGTCTCCATGGGTAACCCGCAGCAGGGTGTACTATGTGGCTGATATGTCCTACAACACTTTAAACCGGTTCAATTAGAGGCGGCACCATATTGCGCCAAGCCACCAGTGTGCACAGCCTACATGAACCCAATCAAAATCACCTATTAATCCCACAATTTGTACTCAGTTTTTGAAACTCCAGACACCCTTTTAGATATTTCTGTTCTACACGTCTTTGAGAATTCTATTGAAACTGATCCGTGTGTGTCTAGAGGAGAAGCCTAGAAAACTGAAGTGTTCCAAATTCAGCACTGTTTGTAAACTGAAATTTTAAAAAGTCAAATGTCAGCCTGCTCACAATTGTAAAGCTAGCATCATTTTTGGCTGACAGGCTAAAATTTTTGCTCATGAGACTACACACCATACAGGGAACATTGGTTTCAGACAGTGTTCCCTCTAAGCTGAGTTAGTGTGAGCTAGCTCACACGTTTTTTAGCCTCCTGCTCACACATTTTTGTTTAGCTCAGGAAGGATGGCTCCAGAGCAAACTAATTTATGCAGTAGCCAAATCACTCACTCTCAGCTTTAATGCCAGTAGCTCACAAAGTAGATGTTTTGCTCATAAGACTCCACAGCTTAGAGGGAGCATTGGTTTCAGCCTAGGGCTAGAAATTATAAAGGATCCAGCAATTAGAGTGGCACAAGATACAAAAAGACAGATATTGCTGTGTATGTTCATCAAATTTTCAATTTTCCAAGTTGTATTTTGTTTTTCAGATACATCAAACAACTCAATAAGAACAAAGTCTTCAGAAGAGAAGAAGAAGAAGGACGGACCTTCCCGGGCTTTCTGTAGTCCGTTTCGAACAATATCTTTCTCAGATGTCCTATAGAACAATAAATATGAGGGGTAACAACTCCATAAACACAATTCCTCAATTTGCTAATTTAACAATAAAGATGAATAATTATACATACAATTCATGTTGTCTATAGTGTTCTTACAATTCCAATCTTGACTGTATATGTGGTGTTTACAAAAGTTCTAGAAATATAAATACACAAAATTTCTTTAGGCTTTTTACATTAGTCCATCTTGTTTTATAAAAGTCATAACAGTAAAAATATCTGTATTGTAAATACATAGATATATTAGACTCACCAGAAACAGCTGCTCATAGCTCTATTGTCTACCGGTCTCCATTCAGGATTATATGCTTAAGCAAGTGCTACATAGGACCTATTTTAAACATTTCCACATTTCCAATCAACCATACATAATTTGCATAAAAGGAGGTCAACAACCCAAGCTCCTGTGTCCTTAAAGTTAACAACCAATACACACCCAAACCCTTAGTAAATGAAGATGTGCCTCGCCCTAAAGGTTTGTTTCTTTATAGACAGAATTTTTTAGTTTATTCACCCAAGAAACACGATAAATCAAGCGCTGCATTAAGCCCATTCGGTTGTTCAGATTTGAGTCTATGGTATCATAGGACTCCCAGAGAGAGCCCTGGACTCCCTCACTATTATGTTGGTAAGACTTGGAAACCCTATTTCAGCCACACCTCCTCAAAGCAGACTTTTCCCTGCTGGCTGCTCAGAGGAAGGTGCTCACAAGCAGTTGGAGAGCTATTTTGTATTTCTGTGAGCTTGTAGAATGAAGACTGAAGGGTGCTGGTGTCTGTTGTACTGTGTGTTTTGTATTGGTGAATTTGCAGTAGAAGGGGGCTTCCTGCCCCCCCTTCCTTGGGGTGTAAGTGTGGTGGAGAACCTACAAAGCACAAAGTGAAAGAAGTGTGTGTATACAAGGGTTGCTGGGGGGGGGGTTGTGTAAACACCACCACAAATTTTGTTGTAGTGTTGTTTAGCAGTATTTTTTCATTGCTATAATCACCCTGTCTTTACTTGCTTTGTTACCACCACCACCACCCCGTTCTTGTTTTCCTTTTATAAAGTACTGAGACTGATGCATGGAGGAGTGATTTCAGCTCATACTTTATTATATACAGGAGAACCTGAGATGCATTAGCCGGGCCAGAGGCCGGCTTATATACCCGTAGCAAACCACACCCCAAACACACACCCACACTCGTGATAGGATATTTACAGTGTACCCAAGTCCCATAGGTCATTTCTCGGATCCTAGTCGTCCAATAGGTGCACCCTAGGATCCATTCGGGCTATTGTCTCTGGAAGCGTAGCTAGGGCCATTTGCATGGCCACGTGCAGACCTGACCGTGTGTGCAGTTTCTCTGGGTACACAACACCTTTCCTTTCAATTATTTCTTAAAAATCAAATAATAAGGGGCATGTAGGGCAGCAGAGCCAATTTTGAGGCTTGGGGGAGTTTTGGAGATAGGGGGAGGAAAGCCTGCGTTGGCTGGAAAGGTGTTTTATGTGTGAGCTGCATTTGAGCATTTCTGGTTTTCTAAAGAGGCACCATTTTGAGTTTAGCCATGTGTCATTTTTCAGGCGGGCATCCGCCATTTTTAATGGTGTAAGTGGCTAGCTCTGGGTAGCTTAACTTTCATTCCCCACCACCACCCTCTTTTTCCCCCTAGTTCTTAGTTTGTGGTGATAGGAAATTCAAGGTAGATAATGTGTGGGCAAATTCCTAATAGTTTTTAAAAAATTGTTTAAAATCATTTTTAAAAGACAGGGGTTGTTGGAATAGGTAGGTTGTTAGTTTAAAAAAGAACAAAAGAGGAGAGGAGAGATTGGATTTATACCCTGCCCTTCACTACGCAAAGGTGTCTCAGAGCGGCTTACAAACTCCTTTCCCTTCCCCTCCCCACAACAGACACCCTGTGAGGTAGGTGGGGCTGAGAGAACTCTGACAGAAACTGCTCTTTTTCAAGAACAGCTCTTATCAGAGCTACGGCTTGCCCAAGGTCATCCAGCCAGGTGCAAGTGGAGGAGTGGGTAATCAAACCCGGTTCTCCCAGATTAGAGGCAGCGCACTTAACCACTACACCAAACTGGAAGGAGGAAGAAAAGAGGATAAGGGGGAGAGAGGAGGACAGAATTTACTGGCAGAATTGGGAGGCAGATGAACTGAGGTTGGTCACTGCTTGGCTCATTTTTCCCATTACCCTCACACCCTCACTCCCCTGTGGGGTTTTTTTCCCCTTAACCAAGCAAGGTTTTGGTCATGGACAGTCAGCTTTTGATAGTGAGCTTGCTTAGTGCCTTGCAGACATGGCCCTAAAGAAGGCACAACTGAAGAGGGGGTGGTCTTGCCAAGGGTCCACCTTCTAGAAGAACATTGGTTCAGTGATATTCAGATGATGATGATGATGAGATCAGCACTGCTGAACTCCTTGCAAGAAGCAAGGCTCTGGAGCAGGCAAAAAAACAGCCAAGTGGGTTGGGTTGGTACAGTCACGGGCATGGCTCCGAGGCCACACGAGAAGTCTAAAGCAGCTGATGATTTCATATCTGCTCAATTGGTAGCTAGGGGGATGGCTCAAGGATCAGAAGCGATGATGGCAGACGTGAGTGCTGTGGAGGCCAGACCCCTTGGGGGTAGACAGCCCTTCATCTGGAAGTGGGAGACAAAAAGCTGCAGCCACAAGTGAAAGAGCTGCTGTGCAGGGAAGTGAGTGATCCTTACCTCTAGGCGATCATCTCCTGCCAGCAACTAAGATGAAAATCTGGTGAGAAGAATATGTTGATTTGTTCTCCTTGTGGTTCAGAGAACCAGAGGTTAAAGAAGAAAGTAAGGAGGATAATAAGAAAAGGGAAAAGATACTCAAGAAGCCAGCCGATAGGACCTGGGATAAATGCTTGTCGGCATACACCATATATATCGCAGTTGTTATACAAATACAACCACAGTGTGCTAGGTTATGACATGATGAGACTTTAAGGATGAAAGCTGCCCTGGATCTGGAATTGGCTTGGGACAAAGAGAATCAGCAGCTCTGGTCCCAATCTTTAGGCCCCACCAGGCATTTAACAGGGTGCTATTCCAACAGCAGGCACCTTGTTGCAAAAGGGGCAGTTGAGTTCTATACACCTAATGGCCAAAGGCAGCTGGTTCAACCCCAGTTGCTTTCTTGGGAGTTCAACAGTGCGGGGAGATGAGCCAAAAAATGTGCAGATTTCACTACATCTGCAATTGGTGTAACAGACATCACCCCAGGTCAGCGTGCCCAAGAATTAGAGGCAGGCATGATGGAGGTGAGGTAGTTAGGGGCAGGGGTCATTTCGTAGAAAAAGAGGTGCAGGAGCTCATTAGCATAACTCATCAGCATAACTCATTTGCATATGCCACACCCCCTGACATCACCGGAAGGGTGTCAGAAGGCAACACCCACTGCAAAGGCTCCACTGGACTGTTTTGGATTGCTAGCTATTGGGGGGGGGGAGAACGTGCAGATCTGTCCTCGCAGAGGAGGGCGAGCTTGTACCTGAATAAAATTTGGTCTTAAAGGTGCCACTGGACTGTTTTGGGCCGGGGGGGGGGGGTCTCTGCAACTTACCTGGCTGCTTCTTGCTCTGACTGAGGGCTGCTAGGAGCAGGGGGTGGGGCTTGTTGCATGTGCCCGCCCCCTGGGCTCTTTACTGCCGGAGCTCCGGTCCTGTGTGCTCCTGCAGGAAATGACCCCTGGTTAGGGGAGAGGTGGAGCTGGAGGTAGCCCAGCAAATGTCACCTAGTTCAATATGGCTTGAAGATTTAAGGTGCTGGTTGGGGCACTACCCCAATAGGATAGTTGCATACCGTATCAGGACTCGAGGCAGTTTTATATGGCTAAGAACTTAAGGTCGAAGGTAGGTTTGGAGCATGTGGTTAGAGAGAAAATGGAGAAGGAACGGAAGGAGGATAGGACAGTGGGGCCATTCACAGGCACCCCTATGGAGAACCTCCAGGTTTAGGTGTCATTCCAAAGAAAACACCTGGAAAGGGCCCTGCTCGGTTCAGTATGCCTCTTTTGATATGGCTGTGGAGATGGTGCGGTTCTGTGGGAAGGAGATGCTCTTATCAAAGTGTGACATAAAGGGGGCTGTGTCCACTGGGATCAGGAATTATACCCCCCCCCCGACCATTCGCATCCCCCTCCACCTTCTTGCAAAGTGATTGCCGGGCAGTGCTGCTCCCCTCCTTCTCTTTCAAAATACAACTTATAGCAGCATTATATGTTCCAGACAGGAGAAGGGAACACTTTGTTTCCCACCCACCAACATTGTTCCCATCATGCATTATCCCTGTTTGGAACAGCTATTCATTACTGGGAGAAGTGCTCCCTATACCCAGGGACGACGTGGATCCAGCCTCCCATCTGGTCTACGCTCCTGGTGGCGCTGCAGCTGGCAGATCCACTGCCACCAATGCCTCCTCATCTGTTATCCGGCAGAGTGATGACTGGGACGTGACAAAGATGAACCTCACCCCAGCCAGGTGGGCAGACCATGCTACTGGGTGCCTTCCAGGAGGGCCCACACTTAGATGTCATGCCCCACACTGCCGAACACATTCAGGAAATGGTGTGCTGCTTTCGGCTGTGTGCCACATTCGTGAGATGCAGTCATACCATGCTACTGGGTCCCTCCAAGGAGGGTCCACATTTCCCACACCTAGTGAGGGAGAGCACTACTGAGGCCAACCCCAAGCAGGGGGCATGTCTTCTAGGGTTGGGATGCCAACTTCCCCACCTGCCTGCCTGTGTCCCCTCACAGGGTGTCTGTTGTGGGGAGGGGAAGGGGAAGGAGTTTGTAAGCCACTCTGAGACTACAAGTGAAGGGCGGGACATAAATCTAATCTCCTCCACCACCACCACCTGCCTGATGGTAATCCTCCCAAGCTGGGAGCTCAGGTTGCCCTGGTCACGGACTGTCACGTCCCTTACTTGGAGAGTTGTCACCAGGAGAGGAGGCCACCTGCAAGTGTGCAGGTGGATCTCAGGTGGTACGGGATCACCCCGCCCGGTGATCACATTACTGTGAGTAGTGGAAAGGTGTTTCTGGGAAGAGAGCACCACCTGCCCCTGTGTGGGTGTTCCCTGGTCCCCGGGCAGGGCAGGAGGGTTGGCCCTCCCCAATAATCACATTGCCAGCAAGTGAAAGGTGGGCCCAGGGAGAGAGTGCCACCTGCCACTGTGCGGGTGTTCCCCGAGCTGGGCGGGAGGTTCTGCCCTGGTTGGTGATCACATTGCTGTTTGGATGGGCCCGGGGAGAGAGCACCACCCACCCCTGTGCAGGTGTCCCCTGGAACCTGTGCAGGCAGGGTGGGAGGGTCGGCCCTGCCCAGTTATCATGTTGCCGGTGGATGGAGGGTGGGCCCAGGGAGTGAACACCACCTGACCCCGTGCGGGTGTTCTCTGGGCCCCAGGCAGAGTGGGAGGTGATCACATTGCTGTTTAAGGGTGGATGGGCCCAGGGAGAGAGCCCCACCCACTCCTGTGCAGGCGTTCCCTGGCCCCGGGCAGGGTGGGAGGGTCAGCCTTGCATGGTTATTGCACTGCCAATGGGTAGAGGGTGGACCTGGGGAGAGAGCAGTACCTGCCCCTGTGCAGGTGGCCCCTGGGCCCCAGGCAGGGCAGAAAGGTTGGCAGTGTTCACTGTGCTGTTTAGGGATGGGTGGGCCATGGGTCAGATAGCAAGCTGGCGGCCATGAAACCTCTGCATTTCAATGCCATCATCTGGCCTCCTGTGAGCTTCCAGCATGAGTCCGACCCACAGATGCCTCACCTCACCCCCACATCTTTCCCCTGAAAACTTCTGGCCTCCAGCCTAACAACATCCATGCATGTCTGGTCTCATTGAGAACATCATTACTGTAAATCAGCGTTCCTTCCTGATGGTGGGGTTTGGGAGTCTTTCTGCTGCACAGGATGTCTGGGTTGTCAAGTGCCGGGTCCCTCCAGTGGGGGGGCCTGAATCCCTCCTCCTCAGAATATTTTCGGTCCTGGCTGCTGGTCCACCAGTGCTCTCCTGCCACAGCCATGCAGAGAGTCTCAGTTGTCATGTCCCTGTCACCTTCCCAGGGAGGGTAGGAGGCGTGGCTTCAACCGGTCATCATGTCAAAAGGGCCCCAGGTTGGCCCCAGGAAGAAACAGGCACCCGCAACCATGCAGGTGATCCCTGGGGAGGTCCTCTGGGAGTTGGATGCCTGTAGCTTAACAAGGTCTGCTCTGTACTGTCTGAAACCGGCACTGGACAACTCTCCCAAAAGCAGTTTCCTGGAACACCTTGCTTGGGGGTCCACTACTTGGACCCTCCCATACCTGACACACACGTGACTTGTGGGGCATGTGGAGGGTCACTCCATGGAGGGACTGTATGAGTTGGAGGCCTCTAGCTCACTCAGGTCAGTTTTTGTCACTCCCGAACTGGTGGGGTGATGTCCCATTGAAAAGCATTGTCTTGGGTGACCTTTTTTACGGGTCAGCCCCCCAAAGTCCAAAGGAGACCAAATTTGGTGGGCATGTTGAGGAGTGTGAGCTGGAGTCACCCTGAGAATCTGAAGCCCTGAGACCCCTGGGGGGGGGGGGTTGTTTATCTGGACCAGTTGACGAACCGGTTCACACAACAGGCCACGGTTCAATCTAGAATATGGTCCAGGAATTGAGCCGGTTCAGTTTGCAAACTGAACCGGCATCTCCTGGCAAGTGCCCATCCCTATTATTAAATATGAACAGAGACAATTCCAGGATAAGGGTACTGGTCTCATATTATGAACAAGAATTTCCTAATGGATACATGTGAATTTAAAAATCCTAAACGGTACCCCATAGATGTTTCACACCTTTCCTCACTGTCTATCTACCGCACGCCATAAAAGCACACCTTACACTGCATCCTTTAATAGCAGCACACACAAAAAGTCATTCCTTATTTATATGGTGAGACATAACCTATCCTCCTTTCAGCCCTGGAATTGTTGGCCTAGAGAACAACCAGGACATAAAGCATGTATGACCTCTGAGAAAATGCATACCTGTAGTGTCAAATCTACGTTATGCATTGCCATAACCACAAGAAATAAAAAGTGTCTGGGGGGGAAGCATTGCTTGCCACTTTTTTTTTTTTTTTGGTAAACAAATTTTTTATTTTCTCAGGAATACAACATATAAAACTTTTCATTCTATCAATTGTCTACCCCATTCCCAGTTCCTCCCCTCCCTCCAATGGCTTCCCACAATGCTTCCACCCCTGCTCCAAATTACTTCATATCATCAACAATATCAGTTTCTCATCATTACAATCTAAAGATAACATCATTTGACTTAATATTGATCTAAACATATTAAGTTTTGTTTCACATCCCAGTTCTTTTCCAGATAAATTTTAAAGTCATTCCATTCTCCAAAAAACTCATCGTCTTCTTTGTTATTCAGTTTTTTTGTAATCTTATCCATTTGTGCCATGAACAGAACTTTTTGTATCCATTCTTCAACCTCTGGTACCTTTTCTGTCTTCCAAAACTGAGCATAAATCATTCTCGCTGTCACTATCAGGTACCAGAGTAAAGTCTTTTTAGTCGTATTGACTTCTTCCATTTTAAGTCCCAAAAGCAGAATTTCCGGTGCTTTTTTAAAAGAACATTTCAATATTTTTTGCATTTCATTGTGGACTTTTGTCCAAAAGTCTACAGCTTTCTCACAAGTCCACCACATATGATAAAATGAGCCCTCATGCCTCTTACATTTCCAGCATTTGTTTGACATATTTTGATTCATATTTGCAATTTTCTTAGGTGTCATGTACCACCTATACATCATCTTATAACAATTTTCTTTAACATTAGTACATGTCGAGATCTTAATAGAATTTTTCCACAAATATTCCCAGGTTTCCATAGCCACTTCCTTATTCATATTAATAGCCCATTTTAACATTTGTTCTTTAACAGTTTCATCTTCAGTATACCATTTTAACAACACCTTATACATTTTAGAAATATTTTTTCCTCCTCCACTCTCCCAAACCTTTTCAATTTCATTTTTTTCCTCTCTAAAACCATAGTTTTTTTTGTCAGATCTAAAAAGATCATAAATCTGCATATATTTCAACCACTCATATTCATATTCAATTTCATTCTGCTTTTTCATTACCCACTCTGTTCCCTCTTTTTTAATTAAATCTCTATATGGCAACCAGTCTCTACCTCGCTGTCTTGAGTAAGATATCAACACTTCTACTGGTACAATCCACAATGGTCTTAAGTCACTCTGGTACTTCTTATATCTTGTCCATACCATATACAAAGCTTTTCTCACCAAGTGAAGTTTAAAAAAACTGTCCATTTTTATCTTGTCATACCATAAATATGCATGCCAGCCAAATCTACAATCATGCCCTTCCAACCCCAACAATCTGTCATTTTCAAGCTTCACCCATTGATCCATCCATGTTAGACAAACCGCTTCATAATATAGTCTAAGATTTGGCATTTGTAGACCTCCTCTTTCTTTGGCATCACAAAGTATTTTCATTTTGATCCTTGGTTTCTTGCCTGCCCAAACAAATTTTGACAACTCTTGTTGCCACTTGGCCAACAAATCCGTTTTATGCAGAATTGGTATTGTTTGGAACAGGAACATCAAACGTGGTAGGACATTCATTTTTATAACTGATATTCTTCCCATCAGTGATAAGTTCATTTTATCCCATTTCTTAAAATCTTGAGTCAGCTTAGTCCATAATTTCTCATAATTATTCTTATATAGGTCTATATTTTTTGCCGTTAATTCAATTCCAAGGTATTTTGTTTTTTTAACTACTTCACATTGTACCAGTTCTTGTAGTTCCACTTGTTTTTGTTTGATCATGTTTTTACATATAAGTTTTGTTTTATTCTTATTTACGTAAAAGCCGGCCAATTCTCCAAACTCCTTTATTTTTTGAAAAAGCAATGTCAATTTTTCTGTTGGGTTTTCCACCATAAACATTACATCGTCTGCAAATGCTCGATATTTGTATTGGTGTCCTTTATGTGTCAAGCCCTTTATTTCTTGATCGTACTGTATTTTTTGTAAAAGTATTTCCAATACCCAGATAAATAATAACGGTGATAACGGACAACCTTGCCTTGTTCCTTTCTGTACTTTGAAGTTATCTGTCAGTTCTTTATTCACATTTATTTTAGCTCTTTGTTCAGAATAGATAGCTTCAATACAATTTCTAAAATGTTGTCCCGCTTCAATCTTTTCCATCATCTGGTGCATAAAATTCCAATTAAGATTGTCAAAAGCTTTTTCTGCATCAACAAACAGAAAAGCTACTTCTTTTTCTGGGTGCTTTTCATAATATTCAATTGCGTCCATTACTATTCTTACATTGTCTCTAATCTGCCTTTTGGGTAAAAAGCCCGCTTGATCTTCAGAAATTACCGTTTGTAAATAGTTTTTCACCCTTTCTGCAATAATTTTTGCAAAGATTTTATAATCGTTGTTCAAAAGAGATATTGGCCTGTAGTTCTTTACATTTGTTGAATCTTGTCCTTCCTTTGGAATCAAAGAAATAATTGCTTCTTTCCATGAGTCCGGCACCTTTTTGTTTTCTCTTATTTCGTTGGTTAAAGCTTCCAGGACCGGGGAAATTTCTTCTTTCATCTTTTTGTAGAATTTCGCTGTAAATCCGTCCGGCCCAGGCGCCTTCCCCAACTTTGTCTCTTCTATTGCCTTCATCACTTCTTCTTTTTGAATTGGACCATTTAATAAATCTTTGTATTCCTTACTTATTTTTGGTAGTGGAATCTCCTTTAAATATGTTTTAATCTTCTCAAGATCAACTCTAGTTGTTTGGAATAGTTTAGCATAATACTTGAAGAAACATCTCTTTATTCCATTAGGATCAACGAACTCTTTTCCATCTTCTATTATTTTGGTTATCATTCTTCTCTCTCTTCTAGCCTTAAGTTGCCAAGCTAAGTATTTTCCCGGTTTGTTCGCCCCTTCAAAAGATTTCTGTTGTAACTTCTTTAAATTCCAATACATTTCCTGATTCCAAGTCTCATTCAGTTGTTCCTTCAGCAACTTTAATTCTTTAATAATTTGCTTTTTTCCAGGCTTCTTTTTTAATTCCTTTTCTTTCTGAGCAATTTTTTCTAACACTTCTGTTTGTTTTTGAAGTTTTTCCTTTTTTTGCTTCACGTTTTGCGAGATGAGAATTCCTCTCATCACCGCTTTATAAGCATCCCATACAATCTGTATCGGTGTTTCTTTATTTAAATTTTGTTGAAAGAATTGTTTCGTTTCTTCCTTTAACATCTCAATTACCGTTTTCTTATCCAACAAGTCTTCATTAATCCTCCACAGAAAGGGTTTTTTCCTTTCTGTGGAACTCCATACCACCGGATTGTGATCTGAATTACATCTTGGCAAAATTTCAGTCTTATGTGTTTTCATTGATAATTCTTCAGACATCCAAATCATATCAATTCTGGAAAAAGAGCAATGTCTATTGGAATAAAAAGTAAAGTCTTTCTGCATCGGGTTCCATTTCCTCCAAACATCTTCTAATTTTTCTTGCTTAACTAATTCAAAAAAATTCTTTGGCAATTTTCCGCTGAATTCGTTGTCCTTTTGTGGTTTTCTGTCTAGACGATCTATTGTCCCATTAAAGTCTCCGGCCATAATAACTTGCTCATAAGTCAATTGTTGTAATTGGTCAGTTATATCCTTAAAAAATTTTTCCTTTGCTCCATTGGGTGCGTACACGTTGATCAACAATGTTTTTTTCTGCTGAATCATTAATTCCACACCCACGTATCTGCCATCTATGTCCTTAAAAATTTCTGTAGGTTGTAACTCCTTCTTCACATATGTCACAACTCCTTTTTTCTTGTTTGAGGCCGCAGAACAAAATTCAATTCCAAATAAAGCATTCTTTAAATATTTTATATCCTGTTTTCTAATATGTGTTTCTTGCAAGCATATCACGTTGCATTTCTGTTTCTGTATCCAATGATTGATTCTTTTCCTCTTGTTTGGTGAATTTAATCCATTAACATTCCATGACAACAATTTGTACTCCATTATGCGTTTTATTTTAAAGTTCTCCAAAGACGTCCGCATTGTCCGCCTTAAATTTATAAAAGTCCATCATCGATCTGATCTGAATCCTCCCACCTTGATACGTAAAGGATAAACCTTGTGGAATCTCCCATCTATATCTGATGCTCAAAGCTCTGAGTTTGTCCGCCAAGGATTTATACCTTTTCCTGTCTTGCAGTATTGTTCTTGGGAGTTCTCTCATCACCATAATTTTGTTTCCCTCTATTACAAAAGGGACGTTGAATTGCTTCTTGAATATCTCCTCTGTTATTGATCTTGTTACAAATTGTACAATTACATCCCTTGGTAAATTCTTCTTTTCTGCAATTCTGGAGTTCACTCTATAAATCAAATCAAAGTCTGAGTCCATTGACCCTTCCTCCTCGCCCAGAAAAGCCGTTATCACTTCCATCATTTTTTCTTTTAAGTTCTCATTCTCTGTTTCCTTAATGCCTCTGAATCTCAGATGAGTCTGCATCCTTCTGAACTCCATCATTGTCTCTGATCTTGTAATTTGTTGAGTCAAAGAATCTTGTTTCTCTTCTATTTTTTGTATCTTCTCCTCTGTCTCTGTAGTCTTGGTTGCATTTGCTTGAACATCCTTCTTAACTCCTTCCATTTCTTGCTTGATTGAAGTTATTTCTGTAGTAACCAATTCCTTCAATGCTGTTATGTTCTTCTCTTGGACTTCTTCTAGATGTTTCAGATGAATCTGAGTTTGCTTCTCCAGTTGGTCCCCCAATGTTTTTTCTATCTGCTCCCCCATGGCTTGTATTGCCTCTGTCATTCTCTTCTCCATTGCTTCCATGGAGGCACAGTTTTTAAAGGCTTCAATCAACTTTTTTCTCTCCGGAATCGGATTTCTGGGATTTACTATTCATTTTCCGCTCAACCGCTTAATTCAAATTGACTCCAAACTCAGTTCAGGTAAGCGGCACGTTTTTGTTATCTAGCACGTTCAAAACGGGTTTCGCATTGTTTCTTTTAACTCACAGTTGTTGTCCTTCTTCAAAGAAGTCTGCTGACGAAGAATTTATGCCGGTAATCCGGCTCGATCGGCCACTATAGAGTTGCTTGGCACTTGCCTTCTTCGTGGGAGGAGGTCAAAGCCCAATTCAGCTTCTTCCGAAGCTGGATTACGCCAACCTCACACTCCCTCTAGGGCGCTGCTGCCTGCTTGTCCCCCCCCCTCGCTGGGGAGTGATGCGTTGGGCTGTATATTGCCCAAACTGTCAAAAGTGGCCGTCGCTCGCTTCGCACGATTGCGAAACGCTTCAGTCCTCCATCTTAGCTAGACCGGAAGCCCGCATTGCTTGCCACTTTGATGGAAGAAGTCCTCAGGCAGGTCGTGCCCATTACAGAGGCTGGAAATAAAGTTTCCCAGCATTCCAACTAGTGTGAGACAAGTTTGTTTTATTGTTCCAGTCTCTGGCCTGCAGATACGTTGTCTCTTGCTTCTTGTGTTATCCGTACAATACAAAAAACTAGATGGTCATAAGGTCTTTTCTTTCGTTACAGTAGTTTTCAAATGGTATTCTGGGGACATGTGGAAGCTTGCTACAAGATCCTTAATTAGGACGGTAGTGGCAGGCACATTTCCCTGAAAGACAGCTTGTTCCTTAATACTTATATTCTCTCGCAATGCACAACTTCATGAGTGTATTGGATGTGTTCAGGGTACATTGCCAATTACTTTTGCTCCTTACGTAGGAGGCTTAGAATAAGGTGTGCTAGTTGGTGCAAAGAACTAGCTGGTGGCAGCAGATGTTAAAAAAAGGGGGAAAGATAGGGAAGGGGAGTGGCCATGCTAGAAGATCAGGATAAGCATTCAAGGGGCCTGAGGTCCCACTACCCCCTTTCAGATTTTTTTGAAGCCTTCACAGGGCTTCCTAGATTTTGAGTGGGGAAAAGAGCATTGAAAAAACTTGAAAAGACAGATGTCCTTCTGTATTCCTTGTTCTTGCATCAATAACAATGAGGAACACTTGTTTGTAGCGGCAATGAGATATTGATTCATTACAGAAAATTGCCTCTCTAAGGTGACCATCACACAGCCTCTGAGAGGATTTAATCTCACAAAGCAAGTGTAAAGAGAGCTTTGTATTCAAATGAGGGCCACATAGAGTGATGAGCAGGGAGACATTTTTCCCCACAGTTCATTTAAATACACACAAACACACAGAGAGACATACACAGAGAGATTTTCCTTTTCAAAAGACAGAAGTTGTTATAAATTCTTCAGGTAAATGCTAGTTCTAGTGCACTTATTTAGCAGTGATCAGAACGGAAACTCAGAAAACTATCTGGGCTTTGTTTGCTCAGTCTGTACAGTAATCCTAATAGAGTCCAGTGTTTCAGCAGAAGTAATAAGGCATGATGCTTGTTTACTTATTTACTTGGATTGCAAACATGTCAGGTCCTTTGTGTAACGAAAATATATGGAAATGGAACTCTGCGGTTGCTCATCAGAGAGCGATCAGCAAGCAATTCCGAAGAACAATGAGACTGAGATCAATAATGCAAAGTCCTGGCATTTGTAGTAGACCAGGGAAGTTAAAAAAAATATATACATAGAAATACTGTGCTATTCATAAATAGTTTTAAAAATAAAAATCAATATTATCGGGTAACTATTATGATTTATTTCCTCATCTGTTCACTTCAATATGTATGAATACTGTTAACTAGGGGCTTGAGAACAATATCAGATTTATATTATGATACTATTATGCAGCTGATATCTATATTTATTGCAGTTGTACCTCACAGTCATAAGGCCCAACTGAGGCCTACAGAACTGACATCATCATAGGTGGTTTACTCAGCAAATAGGGAATTTCACAGTGTCACACAACCCTGATGACTCCCCCTCGCTGCTGCTGGAATCCTCCAGCCCCCTGTGTCCCTGCCACCTTCGTGGCCTGCTCGACCAAGCAGCAGGGGCCTCAGACTCTTGGACGTGCTCTTGCACGGGGCTGGAGGCCTGGTGCGACCGCCGGGTTGTACTTGGGTAAACCTCCGGCATTTCTGTCGCAGGTGTCAACCGGCGCCAATGCCGGGAGGGCTGTGGCCGCGCCTGCCTTGGTGGATCTCTCCTGGCATCGCTCGGGACCCCAAGTGAGTAGCGGTGGGTCCCGGGGTCATCCTCTCGACATTGATGGCAGTCTTGTTGGCACCATAGGAGGGGCGGAGTTCCCATCCTCGGAACACATAGTAATATCTGCTAGGGGGACTCACCATCTCAAGAGTAGTGACTACGACTAGGACAAACTCTGCACAGTCACAAAGGTCCAAATAGTCACTCTTTCTCAGACTAATTTATCTCACAGCATTAATGTGAGGATAAATTGGAGGAAAATAAAGGAATAAAGAAACATGTACACCACCCTGAGAAAAAAATGGCAGTGTGTATGTGTGTGAGAGAAAGACCATGGGTAAAAAGGATGAGGTGACATTTATTAATGTCAGTTTCAAAGTAAATTTAGAACATATTTACAACAAATGAACATCTGGAATAGTTCACAAGACCTCAACATTTTCAGAAAGTCATAAAGGCCAGAAACTCCCAAGTATCTCTCCTGGATAAATTAAGCTTCTACTGTTATTCTAGTGCAAACTATTTGAGTTGCTTGTTCACCCAAGTCTCTCACCTGAGTTGCCTTTCTGTTTACAAATGCCACAATCCTTGTAGAACCTCTGACAGCCCCTCTCTTAAAGCCAATCCTTTATCCAGTAAGAAGGCTGATGGCTGTTATGACAGACCCTGGTCGCTCCCCAACTCCCAGGCAGATTTTTCCCACCAAAACAAATGGAGATTTCACATTACCTTTTTAAACCGCATGGTTTCCGTTATTGGCCCATCATGGCGGAAACCAGTACAGGGACAGCTGTTTCACACAGCATTTCCCTTCCAGTAAGGAGCTGTCTCTGAAGCACTGTGGCCATTTCAAACTGTGCTGCTTTCTTTTCCCGCCATTTTCCTCCACACGCACAATCTCCCTGAGAGGTGCTTTTTTTAATAATCAGCACTATGATGCTGATTTGACATCCTGTTATAGTGCTTCCAATAGAACATTTTTTTTAAAAAAGAGGAGAGATTGCACACCGGGGAGAAAAGGGTGCGAAAAGCCCGTCACTGAAGGAAGTGCCACTGGGCATTTTACACAGCCTATTTCCGGATTCAGATCCGGAAGAAGGGATTGAAGACCTGAGGAAAGCAATTTTCATCAAGAACACCTCATACACACTTCCCAAATGGGAGACAACCGGCATTGTATGAATAGGTAAATATATTCCATTAACAGCCGGTTACTAAGACAGGTCTGTCTGAAATGACAGGGGAAAAAAGTTTGTAACCAGTTCCTGAAACGGAAAAGCTAGGCTGTCTGAAATCGTTCTTAGTTCCTCTATGTTACTGAACTTCCCCTCCGCCCAGTAGTACTTCTCTGTCTTAAAAGACTTGATTGTCCCACTCTTTGACAGGGATATATTTTGGCTTTGGACTCAGCACAGGAACCCCCTTGTCTTAAACCCTTTGAAATGGCACTTGAGACTAAAACAGAATAAAAGATTTATCTTTAAAAGTCAGGCGATATATATAGGAGAAATCAAGGTTTAGAAATACTGAGGTAGAAGTTATATTTTGTACAGGAATGTATTCTTAAGACAAACAAGAGTGTGTTGTTGTAGAGAAGAAGGAGGAAGAGGATGAGATTGGATTTATACCCCGCCCTTCACTACCCAAAGGAGTTTTAGAGTGGTTTACAATCTCCTTTCCCTTTCCTTCCCCACAACAGACACCCTGTGAGGTAGCTGGGGCTGAGAGAGCTCTTTCAAGAACTGCTCATGAGAGAACAGTGCTGAAACAACGTGTAACTGACCCAAGGTCACACCAGCATTTGCTTGTGGATGAGTGGGGATTCAAACCTAGTTCTCCCAGATTAGAGTCTGCATTCCTAACCACTACACCAAACTGGTTTCGTATATTTCAGCAGTTTCAATATTACTTAACAGAGTTTTATGGAGATCTCTCTCTCTCTTTTTTTTTAAGCCCCCGGAGGGGATTTTTCATTGATTTTTATCCACTACAAAAAACTACAACAGAAAAAAGGGAAAAACTACATGTACAGGAGAAAGCAAAGAATCCACTACTAACTAAAAACCCAAGAGAGAAGATCCTCCAACTAGCTTAGATACATCGAGTCTTCTCATCGTTGATCCCTTTATAAACTGAGTCAAACATTTATAGCCCTTTTCCCTTAAAGTTTAAATTTAACTGTCTAGTAACAGTACCCCCCCATCATCCCAAAACCAAAGTTCTCAAAGGCACAATTCAGAGTCCTTCAGCCTTTACTTCTTCTTTTCCCTTCTCTTCTTCAACTTATAAGGACTTTTTGGAGCTGCTGCCCCTTGCTCAGACAGAGAGTCCTCTCCGGAAGAACCAGTTTCCAGCTCGCCACTGGACTTGCTGTCCTCTTCTTTTTTCTCGTCCTCTGACCTTCCCAGCTGAACCTTTAGGAATTCTTGAGCTTTCAGAACAGAGTCAATCTTTTTTTTTTAATCTTTGATCTTGAATGTTACGCCTTCTGGAAATAGCCATTTATATCCAATTGAGTTTGTTTGAAGAAAAAGCACAAGTTCTTTGTATTTCTTTCTGCGTTGTCTTACTTCAAATGGAATATCCTTTAGCGTTCTGATGGTATTCTCCCCTGCTTTCAGGGGTGTTACAGCAACCGCTTTCAGGATAGCATCCCTCACATGCCTCTTCGAGAATCTTACAACAATTTCCCCAGGCAGATTATTTTTCTTTATATATCCTGAGTATGATCTGTAAGCCACATCCATATCGTTGAGCAGCGATTCTGCCTTCATTTCTGTTACTGGGGCTAGTAGCTCAGTCATCAATTCTTTAAGATTCTCCCCTCTGTTCTCTGGCACACCCTGGAAGCGCAGGACCATGTTGGCCTTATCCATTTGAACTTGCAGCATATGATCTTCCAAGGAAGTTTGTTTCTTTTCCAGCTTTTGCACTTTCTTCTTCCCTTTCTGTGTAGTTACAGCCACTTCCTTTACCTTTCCAGCATCTTGCTTCAATATTGGTATTATATCATTTATTAGAGTTTGTTGTGCAGTAATGCCTTGAGTAACCACGGACATCTGTTCTTTGAAGTTATTCAGCTGTTCCAGTAGAGGGCGCATGTAGTCAGCTACAACCTTTGCCGTCTCACTGGTAGTTTCCCGTTTTGGGCTCTCTAGCCCTTTCGCTTTCAAAAGTCTTTCTTTGTCCCTCTTCACCACCATCTTTATCATTTGTTTACTTTCGCAAACTTTTTAAAAGTCTCTGAATGTGCACTTGACCGCTTGGACTCGCTTTGGTAAGTACATCTAGGTAGTTTCCCTCGCGTTTTCTTCCACTCCCCCCCTCAATCGCTCAAAAGTTCATGCGTATGGGAGGCGTCCCTCCCCCGCTCTTTTTTTCTCCCATTCAGTGGGGTGGGGAGCTATCTGTTCCTCTTTAAATGCTACTCAATTGACTCACGTTCATAATCGGTCATTCGACCTCACTTCATTTCGTTTCTGTCACATGATCTCCTGCGCTCATTCCGGTCAGCGTCACTAAGCCCATTCGGTCTCTCAGCACGGAGAACTGGTGGAATGAAGAGCCGCCTCAATTCTCAGGCATTCCGCCCTTAAAGAGGCAACCTCTTATAAGTTCCATGGCCAGGGTCCCTTTGCCGGGCCCCTGGGGGGGGTTGCGAGCCTGTGCACCCCCTTCTTCGGCTGGAGTGCAGGAGGTCCGAGAGGTGAGTCTGCTAGTGCACCACCATAAACCGGAAATCTTTTATGGAGAACTCTCAATCCTCACTCAAGAGACTACACCTTCTTTTCAGACAGACACCAGATATATTCAAGAATTGATATGTGCTGGATATCTAAGACTTTACACATGAATTTGATATCCATTGAAATCCAGACGAAAACAATTGCTGATCATAATCCATTATTGGTTACATGACGTAGAGAAATGTCTATAAGAAGATGGAGAATGAATGACAATCTCTTGCTGCAGGAAGATATTTTAAAAACTTGTTAACAGGACATAAAATAATTCTTTAAAATAAATATCACAGAAGATCTCTCTATGGCAACTATATGGGAAGCAGTTAAAGCATATATGAGAGGAAAATTAATTGCCCTTGGCTCAAAGAAAAAGAGGCAAATGATTGGAGCAAATTAAGAAAATAACTGACAGAATTCAGGCCTTAGAAAGCCAGCATAAAAAATCCTTAAAAGAAATAGTCTTGAAATCTCCTCCCCCCGCGCTTCCAACTTAGGCGCTTCCAATTAGTACCAAGGCTCAATTCGCTTATTTTTCACCTGAGCTTTGCTTAACTCACAGTTTGTAGCCTTGGAGATCTTTGGAAGTCTTTTTAGTAGTTTGGTCATGATTGCTTGCTCCAGCAGTCGTCTCTGGGCGCCATGGTGGCTCCGCGGCGATGCTACCTATCGGGGATGAAGGTGAGCCTCAATTCCTTGGACGTTCCCTTGGAAGAGGCTCTCCTCAGCTCCCCAGGCTGGGGGTCTCCTACAAAGACCCCAGGGGGGTCTGGGATGAACTCGAACCCCTCCCATCAGCCGGGTCTTGGTGCGTCTCCGTCTGAGCAAGATGAGATGCATCCGAGCGGTGAAACACTTACACCAGAAGTGTAAATAAAAACTGAGTAAACTGTAAAAATGGTTTTAAAGTGAAAATAAAGAAACTTTGAGCCAAACCAAGCGTATAAGAAGCCATGTGAATGCAAAAGCTGCTAAAATATACGAAGTGGAATTAAAACGTAAAACTTTTGCTTTGTTTTGGAAAACTTACTTCTTGTTGATATTATGGCTGGGAGAGGACGGAGAGCGCTGGAGAAAAAACTGGTGACCGGAAATAACATACCAACGACTCCCTCCCAGAACCAGGAAGCATCTACAGACTTCATTGTTAGCAAATGCACTGTGCCCTCTAATAAATCAGATGACTACTCTCAACACCAAACTGGACAATGTGCAGAAATAGTTAAAGCAGATGGACAAGAGAACCACAGCAACTGAGAAAACGTTGAAAAAGATGGAAAAACAGACAATGGTCCCGGTCACACGGGCAGGAAACCGCGGGGGGGAAGTGTGGCAGTTTGCCCCGGGGCAAACTAAGGCGCGGTTACCTGATCAGACCTCCCGTGGAGGTACTGTGGAGGTTCCGTGGGAAAGGAGAGGTGCCGATGGCAGGACAATCCCGGCGCGCAAAAACGAAGTGCGCGGTGCGGCAAACAGGAAGGTTTTTTTTGTTTACACCATGACTGCGCATGCTCTGTTGTGTGCTTTTGCGCATCCACAAAGACTTGAAGGAAAAAAAAACTTTCTCGCCAGGGAACATGGGCGGGCGCCGGCTGCCACCGGAAACGCGATCAGACGCCCGCCCTTGCCCCGCGGTTTCCGTAAACTAGTACCTCGGAGGTACTAGTTTTTTGCCGCGTGGTTTCGGCAGGAAGCCTCGTTTGAGCCACGGGAGTGCTACACTTCCCAGATGTGCCGGTGAGATCGCGCCCCGAAAACCCACATGTCTTCCGTCTGACTCGCATGGCTAATGTTCCGTGTGACCGCAGCCTATAAAAGGAACTCTTGGCGGTTGCCTTGGCCCCATTAATGAATTATAAACAAGAAGACTTAATTAAGGACTTATTCAGATTTTATAAAGAAAAATAAACTCCCAGGGGAAATCTACTTAAAATTCACAAAACGATCAACCAGAGAACTGGTGTTAAAGTCAACAATGGGGAAATCCTAAAAAATCAAGAATGAAGAGATTAAAATTTTGAAAGACATCCCATTTGAAGTAAGAAAACGGAGGAAACTATACAGAATGCTTACCCCCTCCCTGCAAGTATAGATGGCTATTCCCGGAAGGATTGAGTTTTAATTACCAGGATAAAAAATAAATAATTGACTCTGTTCCAAAAGCGGAAAGATTTATGGATCAAATGTTTAATGTAAAGAAGAAGCAGAAGGAAAAGAATTTAAAACCGGATGTGGAGAAAGAAGAAGAGGAGGAGGAGTCCTACTCACAGGACTCAACAAGCCAAACTTCCTCGTCATCAGAATCATCTGAATCAGAGAAAGGAGAGGTCGCTCCCAAAATGCAGAAAATGAAGAAATCTAAGAAGAAAAGACTCTAAAACTAAAGCATGAGTGCTAAGGGCAGTAATTGTGCCAAGCTAATAACTTTATATCTTTATAATCTAAGTAATCTCTGTATAACCTGTACCAATAGGTTAAAAAGATCTAGTTTTTGAGCTTTTCAGAGTGTGATTTGTATTAGTCTTTACCCTATCCTCATATCCAGTAGGAGATTTAGAATAGAATGGTAGCTTTCCTTCCCCTATCCACTAGATTATATGTATCTAGATCTCCCTGACCCATTTCCCATAGTAATAGTGATAGGGCATTAGTATTCCTTTCCCCATTCCATATATGTAGTGTGTAGTGTGTAGAAAAGGCAAAAATAAAAAAATTCCCCTTTGGAGGGTCAAAAAAAAAAAAGGAAATAGTCTTAGTAAAAATCAAACAATTAAGAAATCAGCTGGATCTGCTTCAAACTGAAGAAATGCAGGAAAACACGATTTTTAAAAAAACAAAAATATTTTCAGCTTGCAAACCAGGAAGATATCTTGCATACTGTTTACATAAAGAAACTGAAAGGAGAAAAATAAATGGTGTACGGAAAAAGATGGTATCACCTATGCAGACAAGGAAATTCAAGACCAGATTGAACTTTTCCCCCAAAACTATTAAAAAGATGTTTTAATAGTAAATGGAATGAGTGAATATATTAAAGAAGACTTAGCTTGTAATTTTTAAAACAAAGATAGAATAATTTTGAATCAGAGCATTTCAGTTCAGGAGGTCTCACAAGCCACCAAGAAACTAAACTAGGATAAGGATAAGGAAAGATAAGAAGCCAAGAATAAGATTTCAAGTACTGCAAGATGAGGGGGGGAAAGAGGTGGTTTGGCAATACCCAACATCAAATTATATTACCAAGCTTCTGGGCTAGTTTGAATATTGGATTGGATCAGAAGTCCGAATGAAAGATTGGTAAAATTAGAATCTTCAAATCTCGATGCTGGACTACATAGCTATCTGTAGATTAAAAAATGTATATATATATATAAAAAACCCCCAAGATAAAAGTCATATAATCAGAGATAGCTTATTTAAAATTTGGGAAAGGCTACGAAAGAAAATCAGTCCTACAATTCCACCAATAATGTCACCATTAGATGCTTATTATGACAATCACACAAGGAGAAACAATAATTTTATAACTTATGGCAATATGATAAACCCACAAGGTGGCATCCATAGGTGGATATTAAAGAAGAAGGAAAGGAAATAACAATAGTGGATATATTTTCAAATTGCTTCCAGATTAAAACATTATATCTGTACTAAAAGAGGAATTATTAGTGAAATGACTGATTTTTAAAAGATTGTCTCACAGTCTAAAAACCATTTATTTGACGAATCTACAAGTTATGCTTCAATATGATTCTGAAGAAGAACAGGTCAAACCCTGCATGATTAAATGGATGCAAAATTTCTGTGAGGAAATACAGTTTCAATGCTGGGAAAACCTATGGACTAAAGGTATTAGATTTACTGTTAGTCAAGGATTAAGAGAAAACTGGTACAAGACGTTTTATTGATGGTATGTCACTCCAAACAATATTGAAAAAATGGACAAAAATTACAAAGGGGTTTCCTGGAAATGTAAAGATGGATATGGCACTTTTAATCATATTTATTTCTTTATTTCTTTATTGTTTCAATTTACTACCCCGCTCTAATCTCCATATGTGGTGGACTTTCATCAAGATGAAAAGATACTGGGAAAATGTATATGAAAAGGTTCAAAATATTTTAAAAACCAAATTTCCGATAAAACCAGAGACTATGTTACTGGGAATCCTGGCAGATAATATAAATAGAACCGCACAAGACTTACTTAGATATATGATGACAGCTGCCAGAATAAAATTTGCAGTGAAATGGAAGACAGAAGACTGTCCTACAATAGAGATGTGGAAAGAAGAACTAGCTGAGCATGCAACACTGGCAAAACTAACTAATTATATAAACAAAAGACCACTGAAAGAATTTCAGCAGAAATGGCAAGTTAATTACTCATATTACGGGAATAGCTTTTTTGTGTGTTTTGGAATTATCTGAATATCATATTAAAGGTAATGACGATATTGATTATAGTTTTAATATTATAATCTATATTCCACTAGTATTTAAATATTTATTAAGAATGAAATCAGATTTAGACAATTAAGACAATATTCAGGTTTTAAAGATGATTTAATTTTAGCATAGAAGTTTGTTCAACTGTTAAAGATATAATCTCTTAATAGATTGTCGCTAACATTAGGAAAGTTCTTGTGTATTCTTTTAAAGAGAGAATTTATCCCAAAATACTGTAATATTGATGTTTTATTGTCTGCTTCTATATTTGAAATATGTAATACATATGATAATATATATGATTTTACTTGCTGTATGTAACAATTCATAACATTTGATAAACTTGATGGATCTGTATTTTCTTGTACCCCCTTCTTCCCTTTGGTTTCCCACTTTTTTGAGAGAGAAAATAAACATTGTTGCTCTCACTTGTGCAAATCAAACCCACGAACCTTTATTTTCATTTTCTTTTTTCTTCCCATCAAACTTCTCCAATTAAATTTTTGCCATTTTGAAAGCTATGAATTTTGTTGGAATAGATAGAAATATCCTATAACATGCAAATGGAGTAACATGACATAAAAGAACAAACAAAAGCTCACTATGATGACTCACAAAGACTCGCAAATGAAAAGGATGCATTTGTACATTCCTGAAGTTCACTACTTTACTAAGCATACATTTGTACTATGAAGAGGCTAGCATTTCCAGATCTGAAGGTAAGGCCCTTATCTTGCCAGTTTAGCTATCAATTATACTCTTAATTTTTTTCTCACCTAGCATTAAATCAGATGAAACTGATGTTGCTTTTCCTCCTCAGAAAAGCCAGCTCATTAAAAAAGCCCCACAGTTACAACCAGTGAGATTCACAGTGCAATCCTATGCAAGGTTATTGCAGTCTAAACCAACTGAAATCAATGGGTTCAGATGGGAGTAACTCCACCCAAGCCTGCACAGAGAGTAATCTACAAAAATGTATTTATCTGCACAAATAAAATGCTACATGTTGGATTTTAACGCTGCTTTAGGGAGCTCCCGTTTATTGTTCTGGCATTTGTAATAAAATGATTTTATAGAGATAGAAATCCTTATGGAAAACTTTGGCTCTGTTAAAAAAAAAAAGATTCCTTCCTCCAAATGTAGATTACAGTATTTGGGGCCAACACAACATGCTAGAAATACCTGGATTATAACACTTTAAAAGCCTCTCAGAAGAAAACCCATTGCGGTACAAAGGGGACCACTAACTCAACTGGCCAGATGGATGCCCTTCTCTCTCAGGGTCCCGATCGAAGGATTCATCTGCAGCAGAACAGTCCAGTGAAGCTCATTCACTGGCAGAATGTAATACTGCTACAAGCTGCTCATGTATCAAGGGCACTGTGACTGGCATTCCATTCCATGTACCTGAAAATAATTTCTCAGCCTGATAAATATTCAAACTAATGTATTTCCTTGTCCTATTATTCACCTTAGATGCAAACCATGGATTTCAGCAAAACCAGATGAATTAAGATTTCCCACTTTCACAATCCTTTTTTCCTCATATCTGACATTGAACTTAACAATTGTGCATTACATTTTAAGGCTTAGATCCTAAGCAGCTAAGGTTGCCAGCTTCCAGGTGGGGCCTGGGGATCTCCAGCTGACAGCTCCCCTGGAGAAAATGGCTGCCTTGGAGTGTGGACTCTGTGGCATTGTACCGTGCGGAGGTCCCTCCCCTCCACAAACCTTGCCTTCTCCTGGTTCCACCTCCCAAAGTTTCCAGGTATTCTCCAACCCAGACCTGGCAACCCTATAAGCAGCACAAGTGGAGTCCTGCAACAGGAAGGCTACTTCCTCACCTTCAATGCTCCCTCTAAACTGTGGCGTCGTGTGATCAAAAAAATCTATTTTTGTGAGAGACTGGCATTAAAGTTGTGAGTGAGCAATTTGGCTACTGCATAAATTAGTTTCCTCTGGATCCATCCTTCCTGAGCTAAGACAAAAATGTGTGAGCCAGAGGCTAAAAAACTGTGAGCTAGTTCACACTAACTCAGCTTAGAGGGAACACTGCTCACCTTCCTCCTCTCATTTCAGTCTCCTCCACCCCAATCATGCACCTTTCTATTGGTGGCCCAGAAGAAATAGGGTGGGGTGTAAATTAGCAGTCTGCAGTAAAACCTGTGCTTTTATCATTCCTTAACTATCCCAATTCAGAGTACAATTGAACAGCAGTATGAAAATACACAGCTTGAGCTATTGATTAAATTGATGGAGAAACAAAGAGACACTGTGTGTAGACCATATGAAGAGTAGTAGTTCACACAGGACTGTTGCCATTTTACTTTCTCTCCTTTCTGGTCTCCTCTGTGCCCCAGATATAGTTCAGAAAGTTCTCGAGTGGTCCATCCAAATGCAGGATATATTACCCATCTGACCAGTTAGATCAATAATCCATGTCTTTTTACCCTTCCTCCAAGGAACTCAGGAAAACATTCTCCAAACCCCATTTTGTCTCCCACAAACCCCCTGTGAGAGAGTTTGAATCTGGGTCTTCCAAGTCCAACACTAACATCTACACCTTATGTATGCTTGCATAATGTGGGCCCCATTCTCCATAACATTCACAGACAAATGTTTATGACATTTACATAGCCAAGGTAGGCACCTATGGGATTGTTGGACCCAGTGCAATTGCCTTCTTAATCTATGCTGTTGAACTTCCAATGACTAATTTTAGAACCAGATAATTTGCATCACCCCACAATATTTCAATGTTGCACCCACCCATGGAACCTGGGAAGTATCACCATATCACAGAGACTTTTACTTCAGTTTAACATCCTTTAATTTACAATTTTTGCTGATAATGAAAATCTCTTAACAAAACACATAACTACACACTACTTTTCAATGGAAATCAGTTTTCTTCTTGATGGGGAACTTCTTTCTTTTCTTTTCTTTTTTTTGAAACCCTCAAGGGGGAAATTTTATTATTTTTCATAAGACTACTAAACTACAACGAAAAATATAGGAAGGGACTACAACTAGGGATAAAGGAAAGATACCCACACTAACTAAAAACCAAAGAGAAGGAGGTCATTTCCGTGTTAAGATATATGTTAGTAATAAAAGTGTTAGTCACTCAATATACTTGTAGAGTTCTTGTTTTACTTCTATGTTAGTAAATTAATTTTTATGAGAGAACTTCTTGAGCATCTTCTTTGCTTCAAAGGGTGGTTTACAGTCCTTCTGCCCTTACTTTGGTTTTCTGTCTCTAAAATCATATAAAGTTTGCACTGCTCCCACTCCCACTCCGCCGACCAAACCCTCATCCATTCCAGAAGTAGCAGAGTCATTTGATTTAGTTTCTTCATCTTTCAGGTCTTCCTCTGATCCCAGCTGACATCTCAAAAACTCTTTAGCTTTAAAAATGGAGTCAATCTTCTCTCTTTTATCATTGATTTTTAAAATGACACCTTCAGGAATCGCCCACCGATACTGAATTCCATTGGTTTGAAGAAATTAGATGAGCTCCTTGTAGCTTTTCCTCTTTTGACATATTTCAAATGGAATGTCTTTTAAAGTTCTGATGGTTATATTCCCAGATTTCAGTGGATTTGCTGAAGTTGCCTTTAATATTGCATCTCTGGTCTGTTTTCTCGCAAATCTAACCACAATCTCTCCCGACAGGCTATTTTTCTTTATATAATTGGAGTATGCCCTATAGGCAGCTTCCATGTCTTTTATTATTTCCTCCGCTGATAAGCCTGTTACTGGAGTGATAATCTCGCCCAGAGTCTTCTTCAAATCTTTTTCAGTTTCAGGCAATCCCTGAAATCTAAGAGTCATATTAGCTTTTTCCATTTGAAGCTGTACCAAACGAGTTTCTTGAAGTTTTTGTATTGTTTCCACATCTGTCACTCTTTTCTTCACTTTCTTATTTGCGGTGTCCATTTCTGTAACTTTTTCAGTAACTTGCTCCACTTTCTTCTCCGTTTCTGCCAGCTGGCACTGCTGTTGAGCAAAGTTTTGATTCAATGTAGCCAGTTGCTGGTTAATACCACTGAGTTGCTCCATTACCGGCTTCAGCATATCCGCTAGTAACTTCATGACATCTGCTCCCTCTTCCGGTCTTGGACTCTGGCTGCCTGGTTTCGGTTTAAACTTTCCACGGGAATCCGCCATGTTCCCTCTTTGTTTAAAATTTCAAACCACTTTGTCAGGGCTCGAAAGACTCGTCTTTTCGCTATCGGTACTCAAGTAAGTCTCTCAATAAAGTCTCGCTGTTTGTTTCCCCCCCTATTCCCTTCGCTGCATTGATTTGTCTCTGCGCTCAAGAGGCGTCCCTCCTTGTGCTCCGCTTTTCCCATGGGGGGTACTCTGTTTTGTCAAAATAATTTGTTTACTTTGAACTCACATTCATTGTTGGTCCTTTCACAGACCTCACTCTCTCATTCGTTGTTCCGCTCGATCTCCTGCGCTTATCCCGGTTGAATTAGCTTGTACCATATGGTCCCTCAGCGGTAGGACCGTCAGGGCGGAGGGAAGCCTCTATTCTCTGACATCAAGCCATCAAAGAGGCTAACCCTCAAAAGCCCTCTGGCCTGGAACCCATCACAAGGGCTCCGTGGAGGAGGCAGAAAGGCAGCAGGGCAGCGAGCGGTGAGCAAAAAGAGGCATCATTTCTGCTCACCGCTCACTGCCCTGCCTCCTGCCTCCTTTGCTCTCCCAGCCAGCAGGCTCTCCTCCTCCCTCCCCATTTGGAGAGGGAGAAGAAGAGCCAGGAAGGAGGCAGGCAGGCAGGACAGGAGGTGGCGAGCAGGAAGAGGCGTCGTGATGTCTCTTTCTGCTGGTCACCTGCGGCCCTGCCTGCCTGCCTCCTTCTTGGCTCTCCAAGCAGCTGCAAGGTGGCGAGGCTGGCTGGCAGAGGCACACTGAGGTGTGGGGGCAGGCCATTCTCTAGTTCTCTTGGCTGTGGCTAAGCAGGAAGCACCAGGAAAAGCTGCCGAGGCCGTGGCGGGCAGCAGTGCAATGAGGGTGGGTGGGGTGGGTCTGGCATCCTCCTGGGGAGAGTTGGGGGGTCTTCCATGGGGGCACCACCCCCAAATGCCCCCCCATGGTGAAGGGTACTTATCAGAACAGCTGATACTTGCTACAGGTATAAGGCAAGAGTACTTTTTATCACCTTGTATTTTGTCTTACATATTGAGTCTTCAGTGACTGACATTCATAATGACAAGGACATAAATTATATGCCACAAGTGCCCAGATTAGTAAAATTCCAAAGTCTATTTAAATGACTATTGAATATATTTGGATCAATAACAGAAAAAAGATTTATCCCAGATAAGTAAAACTCAAGAATTTAGGGATATGCGTTAAAGATTTATTAGACTATGATAGAATTAAATCATAGGAAAGTGATGAGAAAAGGGGAAATGACTGGTGCCTGCCCATAGAGCAGGTGCTATTATATACACAGAGGATGACAGCTTGAATATACAAGAAGAAGATCAACCGAAAGCTGACAAATAACGCTAAATATCCATTTACAAATATGTAACAGTATATTTACTTATATACAATGCATAAAAGGTCTAAAGACAATTTTTTAAGTGCATAAGAGGTCCAAAGACCATTGTTAATGAAGTTCTCTGGATTGCTGTATTGTTTTGTGGGTACTTCCTCCAAACGGGACCATATAAACCTGATAATTAAATACAAATATATCAGAAAAGATATATATTCAATGTAGCAGTGATTGCAAAATTCTGTTTCTAATAAAATCCTTTTAACATACATACAATGTTATGACTTATTCCTTATTCATCATTGGATGCGTTAATTTAACAGTACCTTCTTCCAAGACATTTCTACAAAGTAAATATATCCAAAATCATTCTTAAAACAATATAGCATCACTTCCATACCAAATTCTATAAAAGGACTTTACACACTCACCAAGGATGTTTGTATCTATACATGATGTGTTCAAAGCGGGGAAGCCAAATGGATGTATTCAAGCCTTAACAGAACACTGCTCTTCATTCTTAATGTCCCATTACAAAATGACAAAGTGGTGGTGGTGGTGGTGATTGTGTTGTTGCTGTTTTAAAATCCTGGCAGAAGATAGGTTTAACTTGTATTTGGGCCGAGGAAATCCTAATCCTAAGAGTGGCATGGTACAGAAAACCTACTGGAGAGGGGAAAGCAAGGAGCCTAAGGTGAACAAATATCACCAAGCCATATGGGTAGCAGATATTAGAGAATGGTTTGCTGAAAGAAACTACAGCAGTATGGATATGGAACAACATGAACATCTGATCCCACTGTGTTGTGTTTTGAGAGCTGGATATTGGAAGTTAGGTACAAAAGATCATAGAACATCTCCATCAAAAACATTTTTAAATTGTCTGAGAAATATAGGAAACTATTAAGCAGGAATTATTGTAAAACTTGATACATTTGGATTGTAGAATTGAAAAAGGGTCCCCACCTCCTCAGATTCCTTGTCATGTTGAATCTCATTCTGGGGCACTTCAGGTGGGCAGACGCTTGAGTCTGACAGTGCAGTCCTAAACAGTGTTACACCTAAGTCCATTGACTGCAATGCTTAAATGAGTGTAACTCTGTTTAGGACTGCGCTGTCATATTCAATCCTGGAACTTTCAGAACAATTTTTAAGTGCCTGGCTTATTTTTCCAAGCAATTGTGTACAATTCTGAGCTCTTAAAAGCTACCCTGTCACTTAGAGATGATGGTTCTCCAAGTACCTGTCTTGCTTCTGATAACTCAGAAAGGCCTAATTCTGGGCTTTGAGACTCAATCTCTCAGAGAATAATTTCTAGCAGTATGTATCACAAACTTTCCCCCTCAGTATTATCTCCATAGTCATAGCTGTGTGGTGTAAAGAAGAGGAGGCCAGCAGAAGCAAGGGGTGAATGGTTCATTTCTATTTCTGGGATTTTTCCTCACTGAAGTTCATGAACTTCAACAGAGGATCTCTGTGTCGAATCCCCAGGAGTGATGAGGATTTATACCTAAATAGGATGATACTGTAGGCAACTGCATGTCCTGATTATAAAATCCTGAATTCTTTGATAGACTGCTACAATGATCTAATAAAACTTGTTAAATTCTGGGGGAACGACTTAATATGGATATGGGAGAATAGGAGTAACAAGTATTTTTTTTAGAGAACTGTGTGATTTATTTCATAATGACCTAAGTTATATATAAAACAAGGATAAGAAACTGCTATTGTATCAGCATTTTCAGATAAGACATTAAGCATATCGCTATTTACCTAAGGCCCTTCAGGGAACTCTCAGCCTTTTGAAGGAGCTTTGCAACAAGTTAAAAAGAGAGGTTTAGCTGCTAAGATCTACTCAGTATTCTTGGAACGTGACAAGATTAGAAACTATTTTCAGGAAAACATCGACAAAGAGTTTAGCTATGATGATTTCATGTATTGTACAGAAGCGGATAAGGAATGGCTGTTTACAGCACCTATTATCTGTGTAGACAAGTTTCTTAAAAATTCATTATGCAATAATGTCCACACTGACTGGAAGAAAATCTGGTTTAAATGATGACAACTGTGTAAAGGTGTTTGGGTTCCTGGAAATTACTATCTTATGCTACAGATGAGGTTACAAATATAAGAATGCCAGCTGAACACTCTATTATAAATAAGAATGACCTGGAATGATTTCTTCTCATTAGAAAAAGGAGATCTCTCCTCCTTTGCAGGAATGGTTCTATGGGATTTGGGATATGGATGGTTATACGATTTCTGGTCTTTAAAAGCACAACTTTTGCTACAGCCTTGAGAATAGGGTTGCCACCTCTGGTTTGGGAAATTTCTGGCGATTTGGAAGGGGAGCCAGAAGAGGGCGGGGTTTGGAGAGGGGCGGGACCTCAGCAGTGGTACAGTGCCATAGAGTCCACCCTCCAAAGCAGCCATTTTCTCCAGGGGAGCTGTTCTCTGTAGGAGAAGATCAGTTGTAATTCTGGCAGATCTGGCAACCCTACTTGAGAGTATAACCCAGAATATACCACCTTTTTTGCAGCTACATATTATATGGGAAGATGATGCCCAAGCTGTCCTTCAGGTTTGGGGTAGTGGTTAGGAGCACAGACTCTAATCTGGGAGAACCGGGTTTGATTCCCCACTCTTCCACATGCAGCTGCTGGCGTGACCTTGGGTTAGTCACAGTTCTCTCAGAGCTGTTCTCTCAAGAACAGTACTCTCTCAGCCCCACCTACCTCACAGGGTGTCTATTGTGGGGAGGGGAAGGGAGATTGTAAGCCACTCTGAGACCCCAAGTAAAAGGTGGAGTATAAATCCAATCTCCTCCTCTTCTTCCTCTTCTTCTCTCCTCTTGCTGTGGGTGTAAACTGGGGTGGGGGGCAGGCAGGGCTCATGCTGGCCCAGGCTGCCAGGCCAGCCAGTATTTCCCATGGAGGCTTGCAAAGCCAGGCACCCACTTTGGTCCATCAAGGTAATTTAATCAGCAAATGCAAGTCTTCGTGAGTGCAAAGTCTGATTACTATCAAGCAGCCCGGGGGGGGGGGGGATGATAATTTTTACTGACCTTGCCTGAATCTCTCCGACTCACCTCCCTTAGACTTGCTTCCACCCTGCCAGCCCTCTTGTCCATCCTGCCTGGATGCTTCTGGGAAGCCGTCTGGGAAGCCCCCACCCGTAACGCAGTCAGAACCAGAAAATCCATAGATTCTCATCCTGGACTCACCCTGAATCCTTGAATTTAGAATGATTTCTTTGATATTATTTGGTACTGGCTCGTATAACTATCGCTGCTCTGCCAGCCAAAACTGTGCCGTCTCATCCTCTCCACTTGTGTAGAAGCTGCTAACTTCACTTTTCTTTCTCTGGGACTTTGGGATAGTTTCTTGCTACAAGTGTCCCTCCACTGTTTTTGGTTATTTGCCCTCAAGTCACAGCTGACTTATGGAGACCCCTGGTGGAGCTTTGAAGGCAAGAGATGTTCAGAGGTGGTTTGCCATGGCCTACCTCTGCAATGTGACCATGGTATCCCTTGGTGGTCTCCCATCCAAACACAGATAAGGGCTCACCATGCTTAGCTTCCGAGATCTGATGAGACTGGGCAAGCTCGGGCACTGCCTTACCTTCTTCTTTTTTTCCCTTGGGACCCATGACAATTCTACCTAAGGCCCTTACTCATCAAAACAGGCAAAGTACTCTACCCAGCTCAGCAGATTAAGGTAAAGCAAACTCTCTGCTCATTCCTTTTACCTTCAAAACTCTCTTTCCCCCTTCTTTAAACCCCTCTCCCATTCCTCCTTGTGGCTGTTCCCTGGTGCAGAATCTCATTCAGCCAGAGGCTTGACTCTCTTTCACTTTCTTTTTCTTTCCTAGCTCTTCACAAAAACATCCTTCTGAACATAACAGTTTCACTTATGCTTTTCATAGGGATCCCAAGTCCCCCCGGGGGGTGGGGAAACCCCCGCCCCAGAGGCCCGTTCCCCGGCGCTGCCAGATCGGGCCCCGGGGGGGACTCCACCCCGACGTGCGCGTCACCCGGAAGTGACGCGGGCACGCCGGGCACGCTGGGGGCAGGGCCATGGCCATACAAGGGAAAACTCTATGGTTTTCCCTTGTATGGCTGTGGCCCTACCCCCAGCATGCCTGGCGTCCTCCCGTCACTTCTGGGTGATGTGCGCGTGCCCAAGACGCCGGCCGGGAGCCCCCCACTCCCGGCGAAGATAGACTTGGCAACCCTAGCTTTTCAATTATACCTTTTCAATTCTGGTACCCTTTTATTTCCCAAACTATAATCTAAACTTTGCTTTGTAAGCTTGTATCATGGTTATTGGTAACCTATTAGAGACACTTTGAGTTGCATACTATCCAGGTAAAGAACCCTAAAAACATTCTGCTCTCCCCCACAAATTGCCAACTTTCAGTTTTCCAAGCTAGTGAAAGTGGGAAGAGCACACACATCCCGAGCTTAATCCCCCCAAAATGGTCAGGCTACTGGGTATGTGTCCTGATTTCAACCCGAGTTAGAGTGTCCACATCCACACATGTCTAAGGATATATGTGAAAGGGAGCACATGTGGTAACAGGAGAAAAAATGATTCCCCAAAGATGGCAAGGTTATTCTATTACCTAGCCCTTCCTTTAAATAAATAAATATTTCCATTCCATCCCCATTTTATTTTTAGACTGTGTGTTGTGCGATTTTTTTGTGTATGTTGGGGCAGGAGCAGAGGCCTGTTACCCAAATGGTAGAAGTTGAGTTGTTTCTGGTATCCTGGAACCTGTTTTGGAGAAAAAGAAATTGATAAAGTGGGAATATTTCCATTTTTAGCTATTTCTGTTTGTCTCAGTGTGTCTGTACACACATGCGAGAGGTAGGGTGGTGATATAAAACTGGTTCCCCAAATATGGCAAGAGAGGTGATTCTGCTGTCCTGGATCCTACTTCACCCAAACAGATGCTCCCCTGTTTTCATGCCAGGGTATCTGAGAAGCAAGTATTTACTCTGAATATCCAGTATCTGAGTGGTCTAGTTGTTAGATTGTTGGTCTAAGATTGACGAGACCAGAGTTCCAATCCCCGCTTACCCATGAAGCACACTATTGTGACCTTGGGCCTGTCACACACATTCGGCCCAACCTACCTCACAGGGAAGTTGTGAGGAAAGGAGAGAAAGGGAGGAAGTGTTTCCTTTCAGACACAAATGAAATATTTACTCTAATTGTTTCAGTGAAGGAGTTCATGACTTCTTTCCTCTGACAGGGCCCTCTTTCTTTTCCTGAAATTCAGACTACTTCAGGTGAGAAAAAGAATTAGACCACATGATTAATTGTTGATGGCATATGATTTTGGGGGATATAAATAATTTCATATGGGTCTGGGTTGGGTCCAGCCCCCATTCACCCCCTTCCCCAGAAATTGCTCCCGTCTCTTGCATTGCAGGGCTCCTTGTAGACAATCTCCTGATAAGCTTCCACAAACCCTCAGCATAGTCTGCACGTTGCTGCGCTTATCTGCATGTCCTGTAAAGTCAATAGAGTCACTGTGGGAAGGACACTACTTTTTAAATATAGTTTATGCATCATAAGCAACATTGCCAACTAACATGATGGGGAAAGCAGCAGCAGCCAGAAAGGATTTTCAGCCTTCACATCCAAGGCTTTAT
This sequence comes from Gekko japonicus, assembly GCF_001447785.1. Lineage (NCBI taxonomy): Eukaryota > Metazoa > Chordata > Lepidosauria > Squamata > Gekkonidae > Gekko > Gekko japonicus. The sequence goes on from NW_015165327.1 coordinate 160,417, forward strand.
CTTGTTTGCAAAGCTGTTGATTTGTTTTGACTGGCAAGCTGGGCATATTTGCTAAAGGATAAATGTTTTAAAAAGAAGATATAAGGTATAAGAAGCTTATTTAGCCAGGATGTTTCCCCCAATTTTTAGTATACTTTAATGATGTTTTCCCCTCCAAGTTCAAGAATAAGGCAAACCCAAGAAATAAACCTCATCAAAGATGAAAAATATACCAGCTGTTCATATTAGTACCAAGTGGTTATTTATTTATCAGATTCAATTAAAAAAAAAAAACTTTAATGGCATATGAGGGTAAATTAGAATTAGATACAAACAGGGTCTAAGATGAATAAAATCAGATAAAAAGTACAATCTAAAAGGATAATTAGAGTAATACAATGCCTAAAAGCAAAATCAGACAATTACTCATTGGCTTTACCTAGAAAAGGATAACCCTTGTTCAGTAGTATAGCCAAATACTCAGCCACTAATTCTGTCAATTGAGAGGATTTAAAGGGAAAGGTAAAGGTTCCCTTGCTCGAAAGCCAGTCGAATCCAACTCTAGGGTTGCGGTGCTCATCTCCGTTTCAAAGCTGAAGAGCCAGTGCTGTCCGAAGACATTTCCGTGGACATGTGGCCAGCATGACTAAACACCAAGGCGCACGGAACGCTGTTACCTTCCCACTGAAGTGGTACCTATTTATCTACTTGCAATTTCTTGCTTTCGAACTGCTAGGTTGTCAGGAGCTGGAGCTAGAGACGGGAGCTCACTCCGTCATGCGGCATACTCGGGTCTCGAACTGCTGAACTACCGACCTTCCACAGCCTGCAGTTCAGCATCTTAACCACTTGAGCCACCGCAGCTCCTTGAGAGGATTTATCAGCAAGTAAATACTGGGTAATTCTTTCTGGAGAACCAGAAAGGTTAGAAATAACAGAATCGAGATATTGGTAAATTATGGGTGACTTTTAAAAAAAATGGCATTGGGCAGTCATAGACGCAGAGTACCTTAATCTTCTTGGATTCCTTTTATCAGCTTCTCTTACCCCCTGTTTTGACTTCTCCTGCTCTTCTGTCTTCATGCTGCCGCTGGCTTTCTGCTGCTGTGAGAATTTTGTTTCGAAGTAAATTCTGCTGACAGGCAACTCCCTCAATTAAGGAAGTAGCAATAGCTGTGCTTATCTGTTAATTAACTCTTTTTAAAAACATCCTTCAGTGGGAAATAAGAAGAAACATACTAGAGATTCGAGTCCTCCGATTGATTTAGGAAAGCTCCCATGCATTGAGGATTTCCTTAAAAAAAAAAAGCCGTTTCTCAAGCTTCAAATACTGTCTCACAGGAGGCTTCTGAGAGAAGGGGTGGGGTGCTTGAAGAACTTGAAGACCGTCCAGACCCCCCAGCAAGAGAAATACTTGTGGGGTCTCCCAATAGGATCCCTTTGAGTGAGCAAGAGTATTTGAATGCTGCCACTTCTTTTCTTTGCCTGGTCCTGCTCTAAATGATATTTGGAATCTCCTGATTGATTCTAGTGTTTGAATGGGTGACTCCATTCAAATAGTTATTTATTTTCGAACACTATATATCTTGCGATCCTTGTTTCCACTGGATCATTTTACTGTTGGGTTGTGGATGCTGCTATGTTTTTAAATAGGAGTTTCAGGTCACTTATTTTAAATTGTGTTATATTATATATTTATTATCCTTACCACTTCTACTGTTGTATATTGAATTGTATTTTACTGGTTGTGAGCCACTCTGAGCTTCTCTTATCAAGGGAGTGGTGGGGTATAAATCTGATTAAATAAATAAATAAATAAATAAATTCCATGCCATCTCTTCTGCCCGAGGCAGTTCACAAGTATCAAACAGCATAAAATCTGTAAATTCTGTGAAAACCATTAAAGCTTATGGATTTGATTACTGATGGTTTGCTTAATATTTTGAGATTTTTGTGAATTTTCCCACTTCCTCTCCTGTTCCTTTCATATGTTGTTGTTGTTGTTGTTTATTCAACTGAAACATCATCCTTTCTTGTTCCATCTCATTGGCTGATTTCGCACTAGAGCTGCCTCGATGTTGCGCCGCCGTTTGCCCCAATACTATAGGTCAATTTCACACCTGAAGCCGCGGGGTTGCATTTGACCCGCAGCTTCGCCCGATTTCCTCCGCAGTTTCGTGATCCTCAAAAAACAGGATCACGAAACTGCAGGAGAAATCGGGCGAAGCCGCAAGTGTGATCGGCTGCCGACGGCCTGAGAACAGAGCCGTGGGGGACCACAAGATCGCGCTCCCACACTTCTTTTAGCTCAGCCTCTAAAATGCCTCCCTTCCAGTGCGGATTTTCCCGCTTGTGTGACCAGGGCCACAGTACTACCTACAGTTGCTCAGAACCAGGACAGCATTTCCACTGGCAGAAGGATTTGTAACTTTGCTGCAGTCTGAAATTCCCTTCTCATGTGATGCTTCCTGGAACAGCATTTCAGGGTACATGTGAGGCTGTGATAGGGAAAGGGGAAGGGAGAAAGTTGTTCTCCACAGACAAAAATCCTTTCACCTATGGAAACATTGGTGGATAGCCCAGGCTAGTTCAATCTCATCAGATCTTGGAAGCTAAGTAGGATCAGCAGAAGAAAAAAAGGGTACCCTCCCATCATTATCCATTTTGAAAGGTGCCACACCCCTCTAGGGGTTAGTCCGAAGGACTCTGCTTCATGGTGCTGGCAAGATGGCAGCTGGTGTGAGCCAATAGGAACACAGTGGCCACATAGTGGCTTTCTCCCAATGGTGACAAGGGAATGGTGCCTTTCATGCATTGGTCTGACCATTTACCCCATTGGTCTGACCATCTTTGCTCATCTGGTTGCTTCGCTCTGGGGTTAGCAAAGACAAAAACTGTCTGTCTGTGGTGGGGGGCTCCAGGAACCTAGGCAAGATGGGGAGGGGGGCTTCTCAAACCCTGGGGTCTGCGCTAAACACCATTTGCACAAGCACTTGCCCCCAGCCCCATCACAATTTTCAAAGTACCCCTTCCCCTTGCACCAAACTCTCCCACACACAGGAAAATCCAATCTGCATGCTTAATTTCCCCCCCCCCCCAATGCCAAACACCCAAAAACATGGTGGATGGCTTCCCCTACAATCCAGTGTTCTATCCATTTCTTATTAAACAAGAACTGCTTCCTTCTTCCAGCATTCTGGCTGTTCAAGAATCAGGCGCTTATTTTTATTAGTATTTAATATAATTAAATAGACTGAAACATAATACAGAGAGACTTTTTGGGCGCACTTACTAATTTGTACCTGACTGCCATCCTGAGTTGTATCATACGGTGTTTTCTATAGGCTTCTAATACTGTGTAATCATGTTTTAATTGTTTTAAATTAGTTGTATATATTTGTTGTTGTAACCTGCCCTGAGCCCCGCTGTGCGGGGGAGGGCAGGCTAGAAATCCAAATAAATGAATGAATGAATGAATACTACATTTCCCAATACCCCCCCCCCTCACCCAACTCCTAGCCAGATGCTACACCATTGGGGGAAAGCCACTACATGGTCACGGCACTTGCATTGGCTGACACCAGCCACCATCTTGCCAGCACCTTGAAGCAGAGAGGTGGGACTAACTCCTAGAGGGGTGGGGCACCTCTCAAAATGGATAATGATGGGATGCTACCCTCTTTTTCTTTTGTCAGCCCTGGCTAGTATTTAGATGGGGAGACCTCCAAGGAATACCAGGGTCATGACGTGGAGGCTTGCAATGCCAAACCCTCCTGAATATCTCTTGCCTTGAAAAATTTACAGGGTTCGCATAAGTCAGCTGTGACTTGACAGCACTTTCCACCACCACCATAGCAGGGTTGTGCTGGATCCGAACCAATATTTGCTCTCTTTATCTGGAACTGGTACATTTCTTCTCACCCATTGTTACGGCTTGTCCAGACTGAAATAACTTTGGAAGACTCATCTCTGCGGCTTCACTGCTCACTCCTGCTTAGGTGGAGAGGATACCTTCTTACCATCCTGTAAATATCAAGCTTCCTGAATCAATCTATGCATCTATCCTCCCATCTGAGATTTCTTCCTGTTGTATCCTTTTCTTCTTGGTCATAGGATGATGTGTGAGCATTTTGTCCTCCATCAACTGGTGGGTCATCTCCTACAGATACTTTTTCCCTCTTACCCTGTACTAGAAACAATAATTAAATGGTTTTGTTCTTCGACATCTGCATTTATCCCCTTGATCTCTTGTTCTCTGTCTCAGCTGTTTTTCCCTTGACAGGTGCTGAATTTGCATACGTTATTTACTTACCACTGCATGCTAGGGTGACTCTCTTTTATTACCTTTCACTGCTTGTAGCCTCCTCCTCTCATTCTCCTTTAACAGAGCTCACGAAAGCTTCTCTTTTTCTCTTCAGCATCTGCAACTTTTCTTGGACAGCATCTTCCTTTTCTGTTTTTCCCCTCTGTAATTTCTTTAATTTTAATTCATTTTTGGATTCTTTCGTTTTTCACTTTTCAGAATAAATAACACAACTGTCATCATCTGCATTTCCCTTTGATCTTTTTCTTGATTTTTTTCCCTTTGATAAGCATAGCAATTTGATTCTAGTTCTGCAGTAGTTTGCCTTATGCACGCAATTAGTGCTCAGTGACAGATTTTCAAAATGTATTTTTCTCTGACCAGTCACATCTTCAGTTTGCAACATAACTTCTGCAGCAGTGAGCAATCCTTGCCCACCCTTCTTATCTTTCCCAGGCTGCTTCTACTCCTTTTTCTGTACGGCATATTTCCTGCTTTATTTGACCCTCAGGATTTTTTTTGTTTAAATCCTTAAACAAAGAGGTCTTTTTCTTCTATTCCCCTTCTTGCTTAAGGTTTTCCTCAGCAGGGGGTCCTTATTCTGATTCAGAATCTGTATCTAAATCATATTCTTTGTTAAAGAAGCCTCTATGTTTTGGCAGCCCTTTGCCCCTGGGGGGGGGGGTTTTCCCCACTTGAAACAGCCTTTTTTGTCCTTCCCTTCTTTTGTTAAGTTTTGCTCCCTAAATTCGCCATTAACGCTTCTGTGATCTTTTTTTTTTTTGTCTTCTCTTCCCAGAACAGACTCACCCAGTCTCCTGCTCACTGGCAGTCTTCAAGCGGTGGCTGGATGTACAATTGTCAGGGATGCTTTAGGCTGATCCTACATTGAGCAGGGGTTGGACTAGATGGCCTGTATAGCCCCTTCCAACTCTATTGTTCTGATTCTATAAAAATTCCAAGATGGCTCATCAGCAGAAGGTGAAGGAGACTTTCTGCCAAAGATAGAAGCTTCTTCCAGGGAAACCCTAGTCCCTCACAGTTCCAAAATTTGAGGACCCTTTCAGGGCAGGTCCACCTTTACTTTTCATGGATGGTAGAGGTCTTTTTCTTTGACAACCTTTACTCAGAATCTGAAATTCACTGGTATAAACAGGGATACCAAGACTTCACAGAGGTGAGTCTTGGTGACCTGTCCCCATAACCTAATGGATCTGATGGGTTTTCAGGTAGCCTTAGGAGATTTGCTTGCTGATATGGTCAGAGCTCCTGTCAATGTCCTGGTTGACTTCTGAAATGAGAAAATTACTCAGGCAAATTTAAATTATCATTTGTAGACATACTCTCTCAGATCTAAAAGCCTGGTTGTTTATTGAGGGGCTATGGATGATGAAAAGACAAAGGAAATGCCTACAACAACAGCAGAGAAAGACTTGGGACAAATCTGACAAGGCACAAGCTAGAGCACATTTAAAAACCTATGCTATGGTGACTTCCGGTTGATGGCGGCACGCTAGCAGACTCACCTCCCAGACCTCCCAGGGGTGAAGCTGCGCTCTAGCCAAAAGAGGGGGTGCACAGACTCGTTAACCCCCCCAGGGACCCGGCGAAGGGACCCTGGCCATGGAATTTATAAGAGGTTGCCTCTTCGATGGCGGAATGCTGGAGAATTGAGGCGCCTCTTCATTCCAACGGTTCTCCGTGCTGAGAGACCAAATGGACTTAAGTGACGCCGACCGGGGCAAGCGCAGGAGATTGAGCATCAGAAATGAAGCCGAAAATGAGATCGGAATGAGGTTGGAAGACCAATTATGAACGTGAGTCAGTTTTAAAGTGTTTGCAAAGGAAAAAGATAGCTTCCCACCCCACCCCACTGAATGGGAAGAGGGCGGGCGGGGGAGGGACGCCTCCCATGCACATGAACTTTTAAACGTTTGAGGGGGGAGCAGAAGAAGACGCAAAAGAAACTGTCTAGAAGTACTTACCAAAGCGAGTTTAAGCGTTCAAGTGCACATTCAGAGACTTCTTAAAAATTTGCGCAAGTAAACAAACGATAAAGATGGCGGGGAAGAAGGACAAAGAAAAACTTTTGAAACCGAAAGAGACTGAGACCCCAAAACCGGAAGTTACCAGTGAGTTGGCTAAGACCATAGCAGAATCCATGCGCCCCCTGCTGGAACAGCTGAATAACTTCAAGGAACAAATGTCAACAATGACGCAATGTATCACCTCTCAGCAAAATCAGATAAATGAGACATTGCAAATGATTAAACAAAATACTGAGAAGATGAATGAAGTTGATGCAACGACTCAAAAGGTGAAGAAAAAAGTGCAAAAGCTGGAAAGGAAACAAATTTCCACGGAAGATCAGCTGCTGCAACTACAAATGGAAAAGGCTAATATGATCCTTCGCTTTCAGGGCATTCCAGAGAACAGGGGGGAGAATCTTAAAGAAGTGATGAGTGAATTACTAGCCCCAGTGACAGAGATGAAGGCAGAATCACTGCTAAGCAACATGGATGTGGTCTATAGATCATATTCAGGCTATATAAAGAAAAATAATCTGCCTGGGGAAATTATCGTAAGATTCTCAAAGAGGCATGTGAGGGACGCAATCCTGAAAGCAGTTTCTGGAATATCCCTGAAAGTGGGAATGTCATCAGAGTCTTAAAAGACATTCCATTTGAAGTAAGACAGCGGAGAAAGAAGTACAAAGATCTCGTGTTTTTTCTTCAGACAAATTCAATTGGATATAAATGACTAATTCCAGAAGGCATCACTTTCAAAATCAAGGATAAAAAAGAAAAGATTGACTCTGTTCTGAAAGCTCGGGAATTTCTAAGGGTCCAGTTGGGAAGGCCAGAGGATGGAAAAAAAGAAGAGGACAGTAAGTCTAGTGGTGAGCTGGGCTCTGGTTCTTCCGGAGAGGACTCTCTGGCAGAGCAAGGGGCAGCAGCCCCAAAAAAGTCCTTATAAGTTGCGGAAGAGACAGGGAAAGGAGAAGTGAAGGCTGAAGGACTCTGATTTGTGCCTTTGAGAACTTTGAAATGGGATGATTGGGGGTACTGTTCTTAGACAGTTAAGTTTAAGATTTTTAAAAAAGGGTAAAAAGTACTATAAATGTTTGACTCAGTTTATAATGACATAAAAGAAGGGAAGACTTGATGTAACTAAGCTATTTATGATCTCCTCTTGGGTTTTTAGGTAGTAGTGGGTTTCTTTACTTTATCCTGTATATATAGTCCCCCTCCCTTTTTTCTGTGTTAGTTTTGTAGTCTTATAAAAAAATAATAAAAAATCCCCTCTGGGGGCTCAAAAAGAAACAACCTATGCTATGGTAGTTATGGCAGTGAAAAAACAATATTTCTCCACTACCACTGCATCCACCATGTGTAGACCTGTGGAACTCTTCCCTGCGGTCATCGGCCTATTGGGTCTCTATAGGAGGAGGTGGACTTCTCTGCAGCTCACTGCAATCACTTTGCTAAGCACTTTGCAGGTAAAATCTCTTTTATCCATTCTGGCTTGCACTCTACATTAGCAGTGATAGGACTGGATGGTCCCAGGGTTCCAAGTTGTCCATTTGTATGGGATACCGTTCAATATGTCCAGTATGAGGATGTGGACAGGATTCTTGGAATTTTGAGAATTACCACCTGTTTGTAAAACCCTTGCCCATTTCTGGCTGTTTAAATCTGCTGGGAGGGGCTGAGGGATTGTGTCTGGGAGACAGTGAATGCTTCCCTGAGCGAGGGGGGGTTACCCATGCCTGGAAGTGAGCGGTGGTACATCCTCTTAAAGAAACCTAGTCTGGACCCAGGGGATTTGAATACTGTCCAGTCTCGAATGTGCCATTTTTGAGCAAAGTAAATGAGTGATGAGTGGACAAATTCAAGGATTCTTGAATGAAGCAGATAATTTAGATTCATTCCTATCTGTTTTCAGACTTGGTTATGGGCAGGGCTCTTTTTTGTAGAAAAAGCCCAGCAGGAACTCATTAGCATAATAAGCCACACCTAACAGCATAAACTCATTAGCATATTAGGTCACACACCTGACAACACAGCTCATTAGCATATTGGGCCACACCCCCATTTTACCAGAAGTGTGGTCACAGATCTGCTCTCACAGAGGAGGGAGAGCTTGTACCTGAATAAATATTGGTCTTAAAGGTGTCACCAGACTCTTTTGGATTGCTAGCTATGGGGGG